>NC_060124.1:567423347-567726364 GCF_021461395.2 Schistocerca americana
TCCCAAGTGAAATCTGATACGTCAGATGCAACCATTAAATGAAAACGATACAATTCTTTGGGAACAGAATCCAAACGTCGACGAGTAAAACGAATCCTTTCGCGAACAAGAGCCAAGCCAGCGCGTTGCTTGATACGATTGGCGGCAGGAGAATTAATATGGTGCACAACCTTAGCAAATGTTGGGACATGATTTTCATCACGACACCTCAATAAAAACGACAAAGCACATTGCAGTCTAACTCGACAGCTACGAAGTTTATCCAACTTACGTAAACACCGATACATTTCATCCCCGTAGAGGTAAACAATGTGAAACCTGAGTTTCTCCTGGCGATTACAGCAGCCAAATAGATCTGCTATTGCCGAACCTAGCTTGGATACTGGTCACCCCATGTTATATAATAACACCGAGATATTGGCATGCACGTCCAGCTATTGGGACAGTGTCATCAGGGAGGCAGTTGAGATTAAACTAGCGAGCAACCTCGTTAACAGGGATGGAAGTTTTTCTTTAAACTCTGTTTGTAATCCGGCTCTCTCCCTCGTCAAAAAACAGAGGAACAGAGTTGGTTCAAATGGCTCTGAGCACTATGCGATTTAACTTCTGAGCTCATTAGTCGCCTAGAACTTAGAACTAATTAAACCTAACTAACCTAAGGACATCACACACATCCATGCCCGAGGCAGGATTCGAACCTGCGACCGTAGCAGTCCCGCGGTTCCGGACTGCGCGCCTAGAACCACTAGGAACAGAGTCAATGCTGCCTCACCTGCGAATTCATAGTCTCACTATCGATAGCTCTGACTTTGGTCATCTTTGGTGGCACTAGTGTTCAGTGTGTGTGTGTGTGTGTGTGTGTGTGTGTGTGTGTGTGTGCGTGTGTGTGTTATCTTTCCTGCTTCTGTCGGAGAACCGAGGTATTAAATTTGCATGTACGCCGCCTGGCCGTTGCAGTTTGCCTTGAAAATGGCGGGGTGTTCTCCCGCCGAAATATCGGCGGTCGCTGAAAGTGTTACCTGGCTGAATTCCCGGAAGCTATTTGAAAGTTGTATACTCCAGGAGAAACTCAGGTCTCACATTTTCAGTCCTTGTTTAGGCCTTCTCAGGCAGTCCCAACTAGAACACTGCAGAAGCTGCAGCGGTGGCCACGTGTTTTGACAGATTACCAGTGTGAGACTGTGTCTTGGTCCACTTATAAGCGCACCAATGCAGGTGTTTTTCTCGCCTCCCTATCGGCACAGATTCCGCATTCAAAGAGTCCTCTGCTTCTTTTTGCTACACTGATGCACAAGCCTAACGCTTTACATAGCTTTCCACTTACTCACCGGAAAATTGCTCAGGCCACAGCTGGAAATCCCAATTTTTAGATTCTATTCACTACACTGTACCGGTTGGCTGTGATCAACCAGACAGATTCTTAGCTTTGTCGTTCGCCGATATTTCGTCCACTGGAACGCTCTTGCAGTTCACCAAGGTGTCATATTGTTTTGATAATGACCAGTCACATGTTGTGGCTTCCCAGGCTCTTCAACCTGACATACTTCGTTTGCTACACCTCTTTGGAGCTTCGTTCACGTCAAGTAGTCAGCGCGATGTCATTGCACTAGGCACGGTCCAGATGCGCAAAATGAACAGTTGACTTGTAGTGCTATGTCTGTGCTGAACATAAGCCCCACTTCAGTAGTTCTTTGAATAACCCAAACATCAAGTCCCTTGGCAAAGTTTGTACTGGGACTTCGCAGTTCCTTACCGGAAAACACGATGGCTCTTCGTCGTTGACACTTTCAACAATTTTCCCTTCATTGTTCCTAAGCTCTCTACTATGTATCGCACCTCAGTTCAGGCGTTGTCATCGATCTTTTGCCTCGAGGGATTGCCTGAAGTGACTCTGACTGACAACAGACCTCACTTCAACGCTATCTAATTTCAACAGTTTTGCTCCGCCTGCAGCATCAACCACATCACGAATGCACTGTTCCATCTTCACTCGAACAGGACGCTGAAAACCTTGTATGAACATTTCAGGGACAGGACAAAATTCCTACCTCTCACACATGGGATCAAGTTCTGTTGCTCTTCTTTCCTTCCGGCCACTCCCTGTCACGTGGCAGCTTTTCTTACAGAGCCGGTGGTGCCCACTCTTGCCAGTGAGGCAAACTATCACACTGGTGATTCGGTCTTTTACCGATTTTATGGTGGACAGAGGCACTGGGAGAGAGACACCGTTGTACGACTTGTTGGACGTTCTCTCTTTTTAGAGTATGGTCCGAGAGACTTCCCGAGATCCGTCAGAGTCAAATTTGTTCTTATGAATTGCACGACCCTGCCTCAGGTTTTGTGTTTTCAGTTTCTATATATTCCTGGACGCAGCAGCAGTCCCTGCATCTAGCTCCCAGGGTCACTTTTAGCGCTGGTTATGGGGCTAATGGAAAACGGCTCCCTTTCACGGTTGCTACCTTCGACTGGACATGGCATGCTTTTCCTGACAACTGTCATACATACTCTCTCGGATCCCTCTGCAGTTGTCGAGATGCCTCTGTTTCCTGAGCCACCTCTAGATGTGGATCTATGTAAGTATATGGTATTTTGATTGGCATTCCTAGGCAGTCTCAAGGCGTATTACGTTGCGTGCGTGGGAGCTCGGCACCAGTCTTCATTTCGGCTCCTGTCTCTTCATTGCCATCTAGAACCAGTTCTCCCCACATTGGCGTTCACTCATCCACATTACATGACGACGGTGAGAAGGTATGTGGTGAAGGGGGGGGGGAGGGATATAGTGTTATAGATCTATACCCTCGTCACCATGGTCTCCTAGTTGGCAACAGAAGCTCACGTTTCCGACAGACACCGACAGCAGTCGCACAGGGAAACGGCAGAACCAATGATGCACACGTGATGAGTCACGGTGGCTCCGAATATGGGCGTTTTCTGCTGTCACGATGTAGGATGACCGGCAACGGCTAAATGGCCAAGTCTCAGTTACAGTCTATGACAAACTTTGACAGTTTACTCGTCGATTAGTATTAGCAGTCTCATACAGCATGACACTCTTACCCTGCTCCTTGTAATGACAGGACTTTACTCCTATTTGTTCTTCCACAAAGATTCTTCGTATGCTTGGAAAGAGCTGTAGCTTAAGTAACAGTTCTTTTTCTGTGTTTACGTATTTACATGTTCGTTTTTCATTTCTGCTCCTGTCCAGTTTCCCAATGATAGCTGCTCCACCGCTTTATAGAGCACATCTCCTTACCGTTCCCTTCGAAGTGGTATACAACATTGAACAGAATTTTGGGTAGGAAATTTTTGCATGTTCTGGAGAGTAACGTTAAAATGTATATTGTGAGAACAACCACCCATTTAAATTCTTCTGTGTTTATAGTTTCACTGTGTATATGTTCACTGTTGTTGTATTTTATTGTATTAGTGGCCAGTCACTCACACATGTTTGAGATACGGTTTACAAAAATTTTAAATTTTGTTTACACCGTGCGTTTGAGACTTACATTAATTTGATGATTAATTGATCTGCAAAGGACTCCGTGTGTAGAATTACGCGAACTAATCGTTAGTACTGCTCGAGTTCTGGGGATCTTAACAAGGGCCGATTTATGGAAGACATCGAAGCCATTCAGAGGTTTGCTGCAAGATCTGCTACCTGTAGATATATATTACGGAAATATTCTGTGAACTCAAATAGGAAACCCTGGAGGGAAGAAGACATTTCTTTTGCGGAACACTATGAAAAAAGCTTCGAGAGGCAGCATTTGCAACAGACTATACAACGATTCTACGTCCACCAACGTACATGTCGCGTATGGACCGTGAAGGCCAGACAAGAGAAATTAGGGCCCATAAGTACACAGACAGTCTTATTTCCTTCGCTCCATTCGCATGTTGAACAGGAAAGGGAATGACTTGTAGTGGCACAAGGCAAGTTCCGTAAGTTTTCTACGTTTGTGTCAATTTTTTGAATGATGTACCTATTTGTGAGGTTTTCTGAAGTATATGCTGTTGTGTGAATGAGCAAGTATGCATTCCTCTTTGATTCTGCTCTCAACAATGAGCCTGGTTTCGCACTTGCCAGAGTGCTGCGAGTTTTGTTCAATCAGTAGGCGGGAGTGTGAGTCGCTATATGGACGCGTGCCTAGCAGGCCTCGATGGTCTGGCGCATTTATTAGGCAATATGTTTCATATTTTATATGTAAAGCTCTCTGTATTGTATTGGCAATTGGAGTCGATTAAATAAACTTAGTCTTCGTAACTCATTGTCGACTTACGAAATAACCTGCGACCATCACAAACATTTCTGAACCTAAATAAGCACTGTCCAACAAGAGGAGTCCAGAAGCGGAGGCGATAGATGGACACTTATCCCTTCCTGGAATTGAGAGCACAATTTGTTTTATGCGTAACAGAATTTTGACGAATTTCTAACAACGAATATCTGCGAGTGTAGTAGACTGCAGATTGGACATTGGCGACAGTGACTGGAAATGCTGCCTTTGGCAGTCACTATATTTTTTGGGATTATTTTTGTTGTCATGCTGTTCATGGTAAATTATGTAGATTATTTAATGCACCGGCGGATTTGCGTCGTTATGGCGCCCTCAATCTTTTGTCTATTGCTTCATATGAGAAAAGAAATGAAAGTGTTCAGTTTCAATGTCGAAAATTTATCCACTTCAGAAACTGGGGCCATCTCCAATTGTATGGGGTGCACTCCAGCGCCGACGTGCAGCTATAGAAATCGAATTCAGCGCTTCACATGACGTGGCCGCACAATAAATTGGCAAACTTAAGAGACAGGGGCAGGCGAGTTTGAGGGTGGTTTTGGGAGATTTCTGAAGTCCATCTAGTAGTGTAAGTGTGCTGGGTTACACTTTTACTCAATACGCATAAAACATGTAGATAGAGAACACTTTTCGTTCCACTTTAGTTAAATCAGTTTACAATGGAAAACAGATAGTATGAAAGTAAGTCCATTAACATAATTATCTGTATAATTCTTATGTAAACAAATTGTCGTTAGAGTAGAAGGAGCGTTTTTTAAAATTTAATCACTGATCACTGTTCACCACTCGAAGGGCATTAATGTTGGACCTCTTCTTTTTTTTTTTTTCTTTTCCAGATGTTCATCAAGTTTTCTCATGCGCCCTGACTTTAAATTTTATATTTTTAGTGTCAATATCAACCTAACATTATTGGAACATGAACAGTGTTTTGATAATATTTTCTAGCTATGTTTCTAACTCATTAAATACCCTGAATTTAATCATAGGTCAACTTTAAGATCTTAGAATCAAAACATGGCATTTTCATATTAATAATGATAATAATACAAAATCTATTACGCATGGCATTGAAATATCAAGTAGATATCAATCTTGAGACGTATAATAAGTTTTGTATACATCCTGCCCACATTAGTTCTTTGCTAAGAACACATTCTGCAACATATCCAATTTAATGATAGAGAAAATGGCAGTTTTAGATTTTTATCTACTCCTGCAGACGTCCATGGATCCTACCAATATAAAGTCTTATCGCTATACAGTCGCACCTCAAGATAACGAACGTACCCACCGAGAGAATTGTGGGGGAAGACTTTACAACTTGCACAGTATGTATATAAATTTAGATAGTTGCCATTTTCACATCATTACAATAAAAGCGATGTAAGGCTTAGCCTCATAAATCCAGTAACAGCTTTATATGGCCCCCTGCAGCATCGATGATGAGTGTCTTAAACCCCAAAGACGGCGTGAACAACGACAACAGAATCAACTTCCCTGTCTGTCCACCACTGCCAGATCGCACTGCTGCCTAGGGTGGCGGTGTTGAGAGTCAGTTGTGTAGGGCTATTGTTACCAGCAGCGTGGCTACTGTGACATTTCTATCGAGTGATTCGTTTATCTGTGTTGCTACTTCATTTTACGCAACATTATGCTTACAAGTCAGAAGCGAAAAGGCATAGAAAAGGAAGGCACTGTCTCATTAGCGGACATTTCCTTATATGCTATCAGTGGCTACAGTTTATTGCCAAGGAATATTTTTACTAGCAATACCCTATTTTTCTGTTGCAGTAAAATGAGTTTCGCTGCTACAAATCCATTTTCAAAGGTCATGTTAACGTCCCTTGGTCGTTAAATCCCCTTCAGTTTATCATCTAGTAGTAAACAAGCTTAGTTGTTAGTTTTACCCGAAAAACATTTCAGAATTTAAGAACGAATAAAAAATATTATTATTATTAGCGGTGCCCTTTAGTAGGCCATGAAGTGTAGATATTATACATCAATGAAAAAGTCCACAGTACTACACTTCAATAATGTAACATAATGATATCTCTACCATGTTGTTCAAATGACACAATTTTGTTTCTGATCATATTATTAAAGTACCAAAACGGACAATATTGCAGTTTACATCAAGGTAGTCACTAACAATGCTTTACTTCATCGTTTATCCACGCTCAATTGGTTTTCGTTAAGACTAATCACTACTTTCATTCGTTTGCTACTAGATGTTAAAACAAATCGGCTGTAACGACCAAAGAAAGTTAATGTAGTTCCGGAAAATTAGCCCTGGAAAATCGAGTTTTAACCGTGTAACACGTTCGGAAATAAACATCAAAATAAAATACTGTTGCCAACAACAGTAGGGTGAGCGTTCCAAATATCGTGTCTGTGCCTCAGATCTCCTACGCCTATTCTGAACTCAGTAAGCTGAGAAGCCACTACATGCAGGTTTCTCGACTGCAGTAATCAGACAGTGATGCTACAGGACGTTCTCTAACTTTATATTTATTACTGTTTTGGCCATCACACGAGCTGAGGAAAGTGCAGGAAAGTGAGAACATGTACTTCTATTTAATCTTGCAGAAAGGACATTAAAATGAGAATGTTCTGTTTCCATCTCCATTGTCAGCCAAGGATATAAGACAAGCACTAGCACTACAGCAACAAATTTTCTAATGGATAGTTAGGGAGAGCACCCACACTGACCATCTCCCCACGTAAGTAAGAACTGGAACATATTTATAAGTGCAGGAAATAGCAAAATTCTGCTTGTGATTCGAAAAGTAATGTTACACAAAACAAAAAATCTGGCACCTGGAGCAAGTTTGATGAAGAAAGTAAGAAGTTTGAAGCTCTTGATCACTGTGTGGATGCCCACACAAAGAAGAACGCCTGCACATCTTGACAAGAAGAACACATGGAAGATTTTGTGCAATCCATGCTTCAACTGGGACCACAAATTTTGTGATGCAGCCCCTACCGAAAGACTGGAACATGTTTATTCATTATGTGTCAACAATTCATTTATTCATTCTTCTTTAGTTAGTTGGCCTGATATAAACAATGAGTATTTTGAAAGTATCTATGAACAGTAGACTGATGTTAATGTCTAACAGTTACTTCGTTCCTGCTTTTTACATTTCATTGTTTTTGTCTACATTTACCTTCCAGTTCATACCTTTGATCAGGCGACACCACTATCATTCGAATGTTTTTCGGTTGTTTCCATAAAACTGTTCAATTTACATCACATAACGTAGGAAAATCTTGATTTTATGTTTGGTATGTATTATGAACTGGTAAGAGCCTTCCTAATTTCACCTGGTAGGCGATGATGCAAACAGGGGAAGCGGAGGCGGTATGAGAAATACGACTTAGAAAAATTGCATTTTAAGTTTTCTTAAGCACAGCATCGCAAATTTATTTAAGAAAGTGTTGGATGAGAACAGAATTAGTTGTAACGTCAGCTGAGTTTCCTGTTTTATCTGTTGTTGTAAGAGGAAGAAACAAATGAACATCGTTGAAGTAGGATGAGGTTGGGTCACTCACTATTATTATTGCAGGTTCGAATCCTGCCTCGGGCATGGATGTGTGTGATGTCCTTAGGTTGGATAGGTTTAAGTAGTTTTAAGTTCTAGGGGACTGATGACCACAGCAGTTAAGTCCCATAGTGCTCAGAGCCATTTGAACCATTTTGAACTATTATTATTGTTATTATTATTGTTGAAATGGTTAAAATGGCTCTGAGCACTATGGGACTTAACATCTGAGATCATCAGTCCCTTAGAACTTAGTACTACTTGAACCTAACTAACCTAAGGACATCACATACATCCATGCCCGAGGCAGGATTCGAAGCTGCGACCGTAGCAGGAGTGCGGTTCCAGACTGAAGCGCCTAGAACCGCTCGGCCACCGCGGCTGGCTATTATTATTATTATGTGTGTTTGAGACGTACCATACAATGTGAAGTTCAACAAAGAGCTTTTCCAGGATTTTGTTGTAGCCTCCCTGCGTGTCTGTACTGCTTTCATTCTCTCAGAGTGGGCTCATTTGTGCTCCTAAGACCGAGCTTCTCCAGTCTTCTTGGATTTTTCATGCAGGCCAAATGTCCAGTATTGAATTTTCTACATGAAAGTTTTTGTGTGATCTATCGGGTTGTGTTATTTCTGCTTCCTTCAGGTCATTTTAGCAACATCCATGCATTTTCTTTCCCAGATGTAGCTTCGTTGCTGTTTTCGCAGCACTCCATAAACTGTCCGTTTTCAGTATAATTTGGAGCTAGAATTTTACTAGTTACTTTTCGTTCTCTGTTTTGAATTTCCTCAACGTTCCTCTTCCAGCTTAAAATGAGTGTTTCATACCTGTAAAGACACTTTGGTTTCATGGCTACTTTGTACGGTCCCAGTTTGGTGTATTTTGACATGCAATTTTTTAAACGTACCTTTCGTAAGCCTGAAAACTGTTTACATTTTCTGAATACGAATTTCGTTACCACACTATCCGGGCCAGTTTCCAGAACAGTTTTTCTTAATATACTGGTGTGAAAAACTCATGGACTAAAAGTATTACTCGTATGGCGTGTCACCGGCAGGTAACATTGCTGGATGAAACTTGGAGAATACGTAGAAAGAACTGCGACGGCATAGTATAGAAGGAAACTGAAAGAAATGCGCAGTTACGAAAACTGAAATAACATGATAACTACAGTGAGGTCATCGAGATTCATGATCGTCATTTGGGGATTACAGAAGGTGGGACTTAGTTCTTAATAGGGTGTGTGATCACCACTGACGCCAGTGGATGCTCTGCAATGTTTTCTCTTGCTGGCCACAAAGTTGATGAAACGTCGCGGTGGCTGAGTGCAGTTATTGTCCTTGTATGGCAGAGTCATGTCCATTCGTTTCACTGCGTATGTGTTACAGTTACCTTCTTTATTATACTGCCGCAATTGCTTCAATATATGAACGATATTTAGTAGAGCTATGTTATTTGACATTGACACGCCTTCCGAAAGTGTCATTCGATCTTATGTATAGTACACCAGTGTGTTTTATGTATGGGACTCGATTACCCTTATTACTAACATAATAATCCTACTGACAGACTATGCTGCGAAGTGAATTCATCAATACACGTTAAGGGGGAGTGTGTAAGTGTATTCACTACGGAAGTGAGCAGCCGCTGCTGTAACAGCTGAACAATACGGATAACTACGAAACCCTGCCGAACCGGCCGTGGTGGCGGAGCGGTTCCAGCCGCTTCAGTCTGGAGCCGCGTGACTACTACGGTCGCAGGTTCGAATCCTGCCTCGGGCATGGATGTGTGTGATGTCCTTAGGTTAGTTAGGATTAAGTAGTTCTAAGTTCTAGGTGACTGATGATCTCAAAAGTTAAGTCCCATAGTGCTCAGAGCCATTTGAATCATTTGAAATATTGAGGAGTATGGGCACCTGTTCAGAATTTTAACTTACGTGGATCCTGCCGGAAAACCATCTCTGTCGAGCACACTGGTGAACGTAGTAATGTACACAATATTATACCACTTCAGGCTAAAATAAACTCCCGCGTTATATTGCTCTGAACGCTAAATTATGTACTATACAACGATAGTAACGTGACAGCTGACAAGAAATGACACAATAGTAACAGCTTTCTAGCAAGTAAGTAAGCAGTCAAGTGGACGCATTGCGAGAATGGTATTTTAGTCCTCTTTGCCTAAGGATAACGTTGAGTCGGCTACAGTGGGAGTCAGCACCGACACAAACCGGAAAGGAGACAAGTTGCGATGGCCGGTGGCAGGAATCCAAAATCATCTGTATATTAAACTTTAAGATTAATAGAACACTTCATTTGTAAAAAGAAAGCATAACCACTCTTCATGAAGTGGCTCCCTGTGCCTTCTACTTGCAAGTTCTTAGGCCACTCGCAGAACGCATGCTAAGTACTGACGCTTTCGAAGTCTGCAACGGAACTGGGCCGACAAGCGACGGGCGGCTGCTTAAGTCAGCTCTGGCAGTGGGCGCTGAACTCTTTCATCCTAGAAGAATGGCGCTGTCCGCTTTTTCCATTGGCTTGCGGGTCAGCACCTTCCTGATGCTGTTCCGCGGCGCTGCGCTCGTCGGTGTGCAGCCAATGGTTTAGGACTATACAAAGAATATCTTGACCCATACAGTTATTAAATGAAAAATTCTTTTCTTTCCATAACCCTTTTTTTATTAAGTCTGCTAGCGTATCACTTGTTTGTAAAAGACAGGGTGTGAGGGATCCACTTTTTCATGAAAAATGTCATGAAATGTTTATCACATGTAGAAGAGATTGTATCTTTGACACCACTGAACCAAAGATGTTGACTGACTGGCAGAATCGATTGTAAGCAGGGGCACGCGGATCCCAATAGCAATTGCCGTTGCTCTCTGTTACAGATAGGATGTAAGACTTAAAGCTAGTGGTTAGCTGTGAGAATTTAGCTGCTGGCCTATGGAAGCAGCATAATACATTTTTGTCAGGTAATGAAAGTTTGTATGTTTGCTTTTAAGTATGCAGCAACGCAATGTGGCTTTTGCTAATTTTAGGTACTGACCCTTTAATGTAGGAACCAAGTATTTGCCATCAGATTTAATGTGTAGGTTGATTTGGTATGCCCGATTTGTAATATTTTGTGTGTTTTGTAATCCTGACACAAGGAAGCTAAATTTTGGAATCTATTTTGTCAAACAATGTGAGACCTTTTGTCATGCGACAATCCAAGTATTGTTAACTACATCTGTAAGTGAGAATTGTACAACAGTTGAGAAGTTCACTGATTTTGAAGTTAGAGTAAAATGTTTCATATCAGATTTTGTGAAGAAGAAACTTTATTTTGAATACAAGTTTTTAACTGAACCACTCGATGAGTGTATCCCTTACCTGTACCTCATCCTCTTACACATCGTGTTTATTTAAATAAACTGAATAATTTTAAAAGGAATGCCTATTCAATCAGGATAAAAAAAAATTAATGTCCCAGAATTAGAAAAGTATTAATGTTTGTAACAGCTTTAATGTGGGCAGCACTGCACACCGTTGAGCCAGTATCGAAAATTATCACTGAACATTTGCAACGTTATTCATTTATCAGCTGATCTGCTGACATTATTTGTATGAAGCTATGTAACGGCCAGCATTGAATTTTGCTGAGTCAAGATTTAATATTTTGTATGCCTACTGTGGAGAGAACAGAATACCGAGAATACATCCGTTTCAACTCAAGAGCTAAGGAAAATGTATTTAATTGTTTATTTGCATAGGGAATTTTGTCAGTTTATTGCACAGGGCCATAGAAATCGGTGCTCGCGAGACTGAGTATATTTCAGAGGGATTGATTTCATTTAGGCATTACATAGTAGTATTCCAGATTAAGTTGTTTAACTTTTCTTTGCATTACAGTAAAACTGATTAAGCACACCATTTGCTCAACAACAGATTACACAGAATACTTACAAATTACGGAGTGCGCACAGGTTATTCAACATGTAAACGTCACTAGAGAAATTCGGATTTTGGTTATGACATGTTCGATATGCCTGCCATCATTGTCGACGATGTGGCGCAGACGAATAGAGAAATTCTGCATGACTCGCTGAAGTTTAGGAACATCGATGCTGTCAAAGTTCTCCTCAGTGGCTGATTTCAGTTCAGCAATGGATTTGGTGTTATTGCTGTACATCTTGTCTTCAATATAGCTCCTCAAACAGGAGTCGCAAGTGTTCACATCGGTAGAATACGGTGGCCAGTCGAGTCCCTTTCCAGTGGTCTCTGAGTACCCCAAGTGCTTCTCCAGGACATCAAACACTCTCTTGCTTCGATGGGGTCGAGCTCCGTTTTGCACGAACCACAACTACGTCTTGTCGAAATCAGGGTGACTGTGGAGAACGGGGATGAAATCACCTTCCAAAACCTTCATGTATCGTTCGTTAATCAACTTGCCATCAAGGAATATCGCACCGATTGTTCCGTGAATGGACATTGCACACCACACAGTCATTCGCTGAGGGTGTAGAGACGTCTATGTCGCGAAATGTGGATTTTCAATCCCCCTAATACGGCAATTTTGCTTATTGACGAACCCGTCCAAATGAAAGTGGGCTTCGTCGCAAAACCAAACTGTCAAGCTCATACGAATTCCCATGATGCTCCGCGACCATCCGTGCAGTTGGAACGTCCAAACGCATACCATTCGGAAGTTATTAAGAATTTATTTCATATAGTTCAGTTCTTGTCACCCCGTATATTGTCTTCTTAACTTCACGTACGTAATGATTGGCATTAATACGCTGTGGCTTTTTGATTTGAAATACACTGAGATAACCATTTTGTAAAAGCACTTGTCAGACCCTATCCATTTATGCAATAATTTTTTTTAAATGAATGGCCTCATAACACGCATCAGAAAGAGCCATATACATAACCTCTTTGTTACATGACTAATAGACTTCTCCTTTCCACTTTGACATTACACTAGAGAACCTTACAGTTTAACAATAGAGCCAGTAACGAATTTCTTGTTAGGGGACACTTTGAATAGTCTGCATTCTAAATCACTTTTTTCTTTACTTTACAGTAAGCCTTTGTTTCCTTCGAATATCTGAAAATTCTCTTAGCACATTTCCGATCCCTGTTAGAATATCAGTTACTAAACTGGCTTAAATAGCTGACACTGAAAGATATATCTGGACTTGAAGAACGGACAACACTGAATATCTATTAGGGCTCGACAAGGAACGTCACCAACCCTACATTCTATTTTACTTAGGAACTCAAATTTAGATTCAGTATGAGTTTTCGCTGTTTTATAAATTCCCATACTGAATCTTTACAACAGGTAATCAATATACATAACTTGACGTGAAGCCAACACATATTTTGTCTTTTCATATCTGATTTTCACCACTAAATAACTTTTAGCTCTTACTGAACCCAGGCTTTGGCTTCCAAACTTATCTTGCGTTTCAAAACTCAGTCGCACTTGCGTCATTTGTGGAAATATAAAAATCATCAAAATATATGCAGGGTTATTACAAATGATTGAAGCGATTTCACAGCTCTACAATAACTTTATTATTTGAGATATTTTCACAATGCTTTGCACACACATACAAAAACTCAAAAAGTTTTTTTAGGCATTCACAAATGTTCGATATGTGCCCCTTTAGTGATTTGGCAGACATCAAGCCGATAATCAACTTTCTCCCACACTTGGCGCAGCATGTCCCCATCAATGAGTTCGAAAGCATCGTTGATGCGAGCTCGCAGTTCTGGCACGTTTCTTGGTAGAGGAGATTTAAACACTGAATCTTTCACATAACCCCACAGAAAGAAATCGCATGGGGTTAAGTCGGGAGAGCGTGGAGGCCATGACATGAATTGCCGATCATGATCTCCACCACGACCGATCCATCGGTTTTCCAATCTCCTGTTTAAGAAATGCCGAACATCATGATGGAAGTGCGGTGGAGCACCATCCTGTTGAAAGATGAAGTCGGCGCTGTCGGTCTCATGCCTGAGCCAATTTTCCAGCATGTCCAGATACACGTGTCCTGTAACGTTTTTTCACAGAAGAAAAAGAGGCCGTAAACTTTAAACCGTGAGATTGCACAAAACACGTTAACTTTTGGTGAATTGCGAATTTGCTGCACGAATGCGTGAGGATTCTCTACCGCCCAGATTCGCACATTGTGTCTGTTCACTTCACCATTAAGAGAAATGTTGCTTCATCACTGAAAACAAGTTGCGCACTGAACGCATCCTCTTCCATGAGCTGTTGCAACCGCGCCGAAAATTCAAAGTGTTTGACTTTGTCATCGGGTGTCAGGGCTTGTAGCAATTGTAAACGGTAAGGCTTCTGCTTTAGCCTTTTCCGTAAGATTTTCCAAACCGTCGGCTGTGGTACGTTTAGCTCCCTGCTTGCTTTATTCGACGACTTCCGCGGGCTACGCGTGAAACTTGCCCGCACGCGTTCAACCGTTTCTTCGCTCATTGCCGGCCGACCCGTTGATTTCCCCTTACAGAGGCATCCAGAAGCTTTAAACTGCACATAACATCGCCGAATGGAGTTAGCAGTTGGTGGATCTTTGTTGAACTTCGTTCTGAAGTGTCGTTGCACTGTTATGACTGACTGATGTGAGTGCATTTCAAGCACGACATACGATTTCTCGGCTCCTGTCGCCAATTTGTCTCACTGCGTTCTCGAGCCCTCTGGCGGCAGAAACCTGAAGTGCGGCTTCAGCCGAACAAAACTTTATGAGTTTTTCTACGTATCTGTAGTGTGTCGTGACCATATTTCAATGAATGGAGCTACAGTGAATTTATGAAATCGCTTCAATCATTTGTAATAGCCCTGTATCTTTAGTAACCATGCTTATATCCTTACGTTTTAAATATAGACAAAGTTCTAGACCAGATTTTAGTAACCTAAGTAATTTAATATATTATGGTTCCGTACTATGGATGATTATTTTAACCCATACACAGCTTTTTTAATTTTAAAACTTTTCCTTTCTCAGTACAAAGGTAAAAACCTTCAGATTCCTCTATTAAAATTTCCTATTCGAGAATAATATTTTAAAAAAGATATCTTCGCTTCATCATGTGTTATATTTAAATGTAGTTCAACAGACGAAATCATCAGAAGTCTAAGTGTAGAACGCCCTGCCACAGATGAGAAGTTTTCATCACAATAAATTATAGTTCTTTAACTGAATCCCCTTGCCATTAATCCAGCGCAGGGCTGCACTTCATCTTCATTGTTTATTTTTTCCTTAAGCAATCACTTGACCATACACAGCCGGAAGATCTATCACTTACCAGTGTACTGGACCACAGATCCTACAACACGCGAACATCGGAAACAACGTCTGTCACAGGAGTCAGTAATAAATCAGTTCAGGAAAATTAAGAACATGAACTTTCTGTACAATCTGGAGAAAAAAAATACCCTCATCGTTATAGAAAACTTTCCACCGACATATATCTTCAGGGCTATCGGGAGCAGACCTGACAAAGAGTTACATGGCCATCTAACCCTGCAAACCAGAGAGACAACAGGTGTTCGCATTGTCGTTGTATCAGTCTCTGCAATACAACACAGTTTAATAAAAACGCCTGTGATTTCAACGGAAGACGAAATTCTGTGGCCAACGTCTTTGCTAGCGTCCGAGCAATCAGGAAAATTCCTGCAGTCAGATCCGAGAGACCATCCAAATACAGGATCGTTTGCTGAAAAAATTGCGAACGTGCCGAAAGCAGACTTCAAAAAGTTCCATCGTGGAGCATTTTCGGCAAACATGCCTGATAACGGGAAGAAAATTATCATTTTAGTGCTTCCAAGGTGCCTGATAGTAAAATCCTACAAAAAGGTCTCGTACCTGAAGGATGTAAGGGAATGGTCCATCCTCTGGATATTCATTTTTTCAGGTACTACAAATATTTTGTTCGTTGCGTAACGAACGCAGTCATTGTCGAGATACAGGAGCACATTTAGCTTCACGATAGTTTTCTGGCATGATTTCCTTTTGCCTACATCATTTAAGCGCTCTTCGTTTCAAGAACTAGGATTGCACCAGTTCATTGCTGGTTCGTTTCATTGACAAAGGATGGGTATTCAATATGTGAAGCTATCGCTTTTGTAAAATGCGCTCATTGTGAACTCTCCTTAAGCACGTCTCACTATTTTCTTGATGAACTGCACATTGATTGAATCTTGTATAAGATTTTGTTTGAACTTAATGACAAGCCAAATTCCAACAAGCCAATGTATATTGTTTTTTATTTTTTTATTTTCAGCGAGTTGTTTCATCCTATACATTGAAATCTCCAACTACTTACGACATTTTTAATTCATACGAATTAGTGAAACGAGCATTTTAGCGACTTTTGGTGTCACGTTTCCAGCACTTTACCAATACTTTATGTACTATAGCTTCTAAACGCTTCACCCCCTGCCCAGAAAATTTCAGTGTTTCTATTTGTGACATGAGCTTTCAGAAAATATATGGGTTTCTGGAAACCGGTGTCAAAGGAGAGAAGGTTTACTTGTGATTCTTCTGAATTATCATGTAAGATTTTCCTTGACATAGGATCAACTTCTTTTTTCTTCATCTCCCCCCACTGAACTTATGATTTCTTCATGACTCTTTTTTCAGCTTGTGTATCACTGACATTTTCCATTATAGTCACATCTCTGTTTATCACTACATCTCCTGTTTCAGTATCATAAAGTAGTACTACTATGTCCCACTAAGCTTACTTGTTTTGCCTTTTTATCCCATTTTGCTCTCTTAACTTTAGGAATGTACATTATGGCCTTGAATCCAATTATTCTGAGATGGCTACTGTTTTGTTTATAGCCATTCAAAAGGCTGTTTTATTCACTAAACATGAAGTTACTGAACTATTGCGCAGATGTACTGCACTATTAACAGCTTCAGCCCAAAATCTTTCATCAACTCTACAATTCAATAGTACAAATCTTGCCTTTTCTACCACAATTCTGTTCAACCCTTCTGCTACACCATTCTGTTCTGGTTTATAACTATTAGGCAGTTAACATACAATTCCACACTTTTCAGAGCACTATCAAAACTCAGACAACAGCATTCTTACAATTATCTGTTCTCAGTATTTTGATTTTCTTTGCTTGATGATTTTCTGCTGTTTTTTGAAACTTTTAAACTATTAAATTTTCATCCTATGTCTTTAAAACATGAACGGATTTCAGTCGTCTGTAATAAATTTCCAAGATGAGAATACACTTTCCACAACATAATGACATAATTTCCATTGGTCCACAGTGAGCTGAATATACAACTTCAAGTGGTTTAGTAGCTCTGCTGTCTTTATGTGGAAAAGACTGTCATGTGTATTTCATTAAATATTACACTGTTCTGCACACTAATATTAATGTTAACATTTTCATACTCCATTCCCTCAACACCATCATCTTGCATTTTTATAAGATCCTTTGCATTTAAATGACCTAATCTTCTTTGCCAACTCGATACAACTATCATTGCTTAATAATTACTTCTTCTATCAATATTTAGTTTACAAACAAAATTAATAAGATCTGCTGTTACAATTAATTCTTGATTCTTGTTACAAATATTAGAGTGATCAGTACAAAAGTCAAATGAGTTTACTTGTTCAATCAACACGTTCACAGACAGTAAGATTACTGACAATTCTGGAGAACACAGAACACTTTTCGCTGTGACATCATCGAAAGTCTTTCCAGCTGCTGTTGTTAAATCAACTTCTCGAGTGTATAATCCTGGAATTTCAGTCTGATTAACTGTCACAGTTTAATGCAAGTTATCATTGTTCACTGTATTGTTCATCCAACTTTTATTTGCTGTGAGATGCACACTTGATCCGGAATTAACATATAAATCACTTCTGTACAAATAACTACTTAATAACACTGCACTGATGGCAAGTGAGGTTCTGTTTTGTATTTACCCCATTGTTAGGACACTTACTTTTAAAATGTCCTGGCTTTTGTCCTTATAGCAGATCATTGTTTTTTGGGTCGATATTGGTGTCCCATGCGATTCGACACTGTAGTTTCAAAGCTGTTTTTAAATGACGACAGAGACATTCCAATTCTGGGAAAATATCTAAAATACTTTTGTTTACTTTGCCAACTTTTGACTCTAAAAGCTCTGCCAGTGTTTCCGTACCGAGAAGCTTAGCTTTATTTAGATCTGTTGTAATAGGAATTCCTGAATATTCAGTAGCCATAATCACTCGAGAGTATGTTTCGAGTAATCCTGCTAACAATAATGAACCAATGCTGCATCACTAAATACAAAACCAGATCCACATAGTGTCCGACATTCATTTTCACTTAATCTCATTTTCCGAAGTATATTGATATAAATGGCCTAAATAAATTTATTCTTCTTGCAAAATCAGTCATCAAACAACGATTTCAGTTCGTGCCTCAAATCCACTGTCGCCAATGCTTCTTTTATTGTGCATTCTAAGAAAGGTCAATGGTAAAAATTATTTTCGCGTTGATCTTAGCATTTTCGGTTGCAACAAATTCTATAGTAAGAACGTTCTTGAAGCAAATGCCGTATCTCTGTTGTTTCCACGTCCTCTCGATTTCGGCATATTAGTCAAATAATTCATCGCCATCTTTGTTGAGTATAACAGTTCTTCTTTTGAACAACAGTATCACGGACTTAAGAAAACGATACGTTGCTCTAAGTCGTTTTATCCGACAGTCATCTGAATATCTGGATACCCGAGTACAATGATTTCTGAATCTTCGAATCTGGGCGCGTAACCACTTGGAAGCTCACGTGGATACTGCCAAAAATCTACTTCTGATGAGGACACTGATAAACTTCTTACCACACAGTTTATTAGACCACTTGAGGTTTACAGAAATTCGCACATTATACTGCACTGACTGCTACATGACATATTGGACAACAAGTATTACACAACACACGACAATACACGACACAATAGCAGGTACACACTGGCAAGTACAACACATAAACAGTCAAGTGAAGACCCAGTGAGAATGAACGAAGCAAAGGGACTGGTACATAAAGGCAAATACCGACAAAGATAATACCTCACACGAGACCACACATATTCTTTCGAAGGCTTCTGCATAAACTCAACAGGAACGGGTACATGAAACTAACTGTATGTAAGGCAAATGGAGGACTGAACCTCACTGGATCAATCCTTCGGAAGTGTCAGCGACCCACAAAGAAACTAATTTACAAAAGCCTTTTTTCGGCCAATATCTGGATATTGCTCGTAAGTTTGGGATCCGTATCTGATATTATTGGTATAAGAAGTACAGAAGATCCAAGGCAGATCAGCGCGTCCCATTGCAGGTTTATTTCATAAGAGTTACGGAGATGCTGAGCCGACTCCAACGGCAGACTTTCCAAGAGAGGCGGTCTGGATGTCGGTGTGGTTTACTGTTAATAGTACGAGAGCGTACGTTCCTAAAGAGTCAACCAATATATTGCTTCCTCCTACCAATATTTCGCGAAAAGACTATAAAGATAGAATCACAGAGATTCAAGCTCACATAAAGGCATCCAAGCAATGTTGTTCATCCCGCAAAGCATTCTCAGCCGGAAAGGGAAAAGGGTGAAGTACATAAAGTCCTCTTGGTCACTCAGCGTAAGATGCCTTGCGGAGTATAAATACAGATGTGGAACTGGCTGTTGGAAGATGACCTGGTCTGGCCACGTCCTAATGAAACAGATATGATCGACATCTCTCCAACACAAGTCGAAAATTAAGCAGAATAGATATTGCGCTGAGTGGAAAGAATAATTTGGAGTGACAACAAATTCGTTTTCTTTGAGTGACACATGTTTGCAGAAGGCTGAATACTAGTATGGAGCAACCTGTATTCGCAGCTGTTCTAATCAGTCTCACATCTGGCGTGTGGAGCATTTCTCAGAGGTTTGGTGGCCATGAATCTCTACTTCACGAAATCAACATTTTCCTTCTATCAGTTCTTCAATGGTGAGTAAAGAGACTAAAACGTGACTTCAGGAAGTAGGTTGAATGAATGCACGATTCAGCACCTAAACAGAAATGAAGAGACTTGAATAGGGCGGACTACTATGGAGAGCGGCAACAATCCAGTCTAAGCTCTGCGGACTTTCACAGCAACAACAACAGCGTAATTTCAACACTGTTACCGTAACTTTAAAGAACTTTGTAATTGTAAAGATGTTGTAACCTTTTTGCTTCAAATTTTTGAACTATGCTCTAAGAAACACTTTGATGGACATACGCTGTATATTTCTAAATACATGTAATATAAAATACATATAATATATAAATGGACATATTGTTACAAAATACTCAAAAATTCCCTGACAGATTTACTTCACAATCCAATGCTCTCAGAAAGAACACAAAACGGTTCGTTTTCACTACGGAGCATTTTCTTTCTTTTGTGTAGTTTTAACAGGAAACCTTTACACTGTATTTTTACAAGTATGTATGTGGCTAATTGTATTTATTAGAGAATTGTGTACAAATTGGAAGTAAATCGACCAAGAAATTTTCGAGAGTTTTGCTAACAATATTTCCACCTCACATATTATTTATATATTTATGTTGTGTAGGAATGTGATTAAGTATGTAAACTAGGTTTGTCTGAATGTTTATTTGAGAGTCATGTAAAAATCTAAAGTAAGTTGTTCAAAAAGTTTTCGAGATTTTTGCCCATAATGGTTTCCCTTAATATATTATAATCAGAAGTTCATGCCGTATATATTCAAAATATGTAGCATATGAACATCAAGATAAATGTGAAGCAAACTGGTCAATAAACTTTAAAGATACTTACTAACAACGATTTTGCTTTATATGTTACATATTTATTTATGTATCATATATATTAAAATTATATACCCGATGCCTGTCCAAATGTTTACCGGAGCACTGTGCAATAATTTGAAGTAAACAGTCACAGACGTTTCGAGAATTTAGGATTCAATGTTAAACAGTGTTTCATCTTCGTATTGGGAGGTTATAGTTAAACTTTCCCTATTTAAAACCTTATTAAACTGAAACCAATTACCATACGGGTGCCAAACTTGCTAGCATTAATTTCAAGGACATGAGGAAGCGAAATAATGCAGAATCAATTCAAATGAAACACTTTTAGTGTACTGCTACGGTACATCATTCCATTACATACCGGTACCATTACTGCTACAAAAAAGGCTCACTAAGGAGCCCATCAGTGTCCAGAAGAGTCTGAAAGCGCAGGATTGCGTTCCCCACAGAAGAACGAAGCATGTCCGTAGATATGATGGCTACCTCTCTTGATATGCTGCGCTTCATATCGGCGTATGTGTTAATGTCCCCTCGTAAACACTGTCCATCAGGTAGCCCTACTACCAGAAATCACAAGGAGTGAAATCCAATGACCATGCCGGCCAACGATTTGGAAACGAGAGACTGATAATTCGATTGTTTCCAAATGTTTTCCGGAGGAGCAGGTGAAATTCACGAGCGACGTGCCGTGGGACCCCATTTTGCATGAAAATTGTTGATTTCAAGCGTCTCTGTCCTGTAGGGCGAGAATGATATGCTGGCGCAGCATATCACAATAATGTTGCCCAGTCACACTGCATGTCTTTGGTCCTTGAGCGCCAAGTTGTTCAAAATCTAATGAAGAATGATCCAGTGATAAAAATAGCCATGAAGCCACACCATACGCCAACACGTTCACAATACTTCATGCACAGTGACTGAAGATGAAGAACCTCACACTCGCCTACTTTGAGTGTTCACCTCAGCCGTCAGAGAAAAATAAGTTTCTTCTTTCCATAGGATGGTCCGTCGGATGCTCTCGTCAACTTCAATCACTGAGAGAATGTGGAGAGCGAAGTCAACATTTCGTTGGGCTTCCTGTGATGCAAACTGCTGTACGATATGGGCCTTGTACGGATACCACTTGAGAATGGTTTGAAGCTTCTTCCGTACAATGTACCACTGGATGTTCAATTGCTGTGACACATCATCACACACACTGCCTGAAGATCAGAAATTGCGCGCAGCATTGTCTACCATAGCAACAGCGATTTCATAAACCACCTGTGGTGCAACCGGTCGTCGGCCTCTTCACGGAACGACAGCCAGTTTTTCAGTTGATTCTAACTTCTTGATCACGCACCGCACAGCAGGTGGAGAAAGATGACCCTTCCGTAATCCTATCAGCCGGCGATATTCTCGAAGTGCAGCTGCAGCATTACTGTTGTTTTGATAATACGGCTTTAACAATAATACCCTCCTCTGTTCGTCCAAGCTCATATCTCCACGTGCACTGCGACTGGTCAGGCGCGTGGGAGTATGAATCACGATGACTGATCAGGGCACCCGGTGGCCATAGTTGGAACTGGACGGTGGCGGTGCGACGCATGGAAATCATGCATCCCAAACTCTCGACATTAACGCTACCAAGTATGGTACTAGTATAGTAATTAGTTTCCGCGTTATAACGTGTTAAATAGGGAAAGTTTAATTTAACCACCCAGTACATTAGAACAGCAAGATATATATTTATATTTTATGTATATTGAAAAAATATGTAGCCAATATTTTTACGTATGTGTATTAGCGTAACGGGTAAAAATATGAAGAAAATCAGTCACGAAATATCCGAAATAATTGCTAACAACGTTTCTCCTTATATTTGCTTTATATGCGTAATAACATATTATGTATGTTCACAAATACTGGCCTATGTCGACACGAATGTTTGTTGGAGTAGCCCTACTGTGCAAAGAATTTGATTTATATCAATGAATAACATTATGAGACTACTGGAAATGATATAAAATAAGAACTTAGCTTTGTATAGTGATATGGATTATACATTTACGTCATTGTATATGTTGTTGTGGTCTTCAGTCCAAAGACTCTACATGCAACTATATCCTGTGCAAGCTTCCTCAACTCCGAGTAACAACTCCAACTTACATACTTCTGAATCTACTTCGTCTCTTGGTCTACCATTAAGACTTTTACCCTCCACGATTTCCCCCAATACTAAATTGTTGACCCCTTGGTGCGTCAGAACGTGTCCTATAAACCGGTCCCTTCATTTAGTGAGATTGTGCCACAAACTCCTCTACCCCAATCTATTCAGTACCTCCTTATTAGTTACGTGATCTACCCACATAATCTTCAGCATTCTTCTGTAGCACCACATTTCGAAAGCTCCTATTCTGTTCTTGTCTAAACTATTTATCGTCCCTGTTTCACTTCCATACATGTCTACGTACCGTGCACATACTTTCAGAAAAGACTTACTGATACTAAAATCTATAGGCCTAATCGATGTTAACAAATTTATCTTCTTCAGAAACGCTTTCCTTGCCATAGCTCGTCTACATTTTATATCCTCTGCTTCGACCACCATCAGTTATTTTACTCCTCAAATAGCAAAACTCATCTACTACTCGAAGTGTCTCATTTCCTAGTCTAATTCCCTCAGCGTCACCGTACTTCATCCGACTACATTCCATTATCCTCGTTTTACTTTTATTGATGTTTATCTTATATCCTCCTTCCAAGGCACTGACCATTCCGTTCAACTGCTCTTCCAGGTCCTTTGCTGTCTCTAACAGAATTACAATGTCTTCGAAAAACCTCAACGTGTTTAATTCTTCTCCGTGGTTTTTAATTCCTACTCCAAATTTTCCTTTTCTTTTTCTTTCTTGCTTGCTTAATATACAAATTGAGTAACAACGGGGATAGGCTACTACCCTGTGTTACTCCCATCCCAACCACAGCTTCCCTTTCATGCCCCTCAACTCTCATAACTGCCATCTGGCTTCTGTGCAAATTGTAAATAGCCTTTCGCTCCCTGTATTTTACCCCTGCCACCTTCAGAATTTGAAAGAGAGTATTCCAGGCAACATTGTCAAAAGCTTTCTCTACGTCTCCAAACGTTAGAAACGTAGGTTTGCCTTTCCTTAAACTATATTCTAACATAAGTCGTAGGGTCGGTATTGCCTCACGTGTTCCAAGATTTCTACGGAATCCAAACTGACCTTCCCCAAGTCCGGTTTGTGCCAGTATTTCCATTCGTCTGCAAAGAACTCGTGCTAGTTTTTTGCAGCCATGACTTATTAAACTGATGGTTCGGTAATTTTCACACCTTTTTCTTTGGGATTGGAATTATTATATTCTTCTTGAATTCTGAGGGTATTTGGCCTGTCTCATACATCTTGCTCACCAGATCTAGAGTTTTGTTATGGCTGGCTTTCTCAAGGCTGTTAGTAGCTCTAATAGAATTTTGTCTACTCGTGAAGCCCTTTTTAGACCTAGTTGTTTCAGTGCTCCGTCAAATTCTTCATTCATAGGTCATCTTCATCTACGTCCTCTTCCATTTCCATAATATCACCCTTCAAATCGATTGCCCTTGTATACACACTCTATATAATCCTCCCATCTCTCTGCTTTCCCATCTTTGCTTATGTATATATGTACACACACACACACACACACACACACACACACACATATATATATATATATATATATATATACATATATATATATATATATATATATATATGTGTGTGTGTGTGTGTGTGTGTGTGTTGGCGCGAAAATATTTAGCACATGTCACTCTGAATGTTATAAGAGCATCGTGCAAAACCTTGAAATAATTCGGACAAGAACTCTTCGAAAGTGTCCTGAAAACTTTTTCTAATTGTATGTATTATATACATTAATATATTATATATGTTAAAAATACCGTACCTATGCCCATCGGAATGTTTATTGCAGTATAATTCAAAAATCTGAGGTGAATCAGTAAAGCATTTTTCGATACTTTTGGAAACCTTATTAAGTAACTGCTTGACCTTATAGATGGTTATATATATCTCTGTCTCAGTGTTAGTTTGTGTGTATATAAAAACATATAGCGTATCTCGATCCAAACCTTGTTAACGCATTGTGTAAAAATTTTGTCAAGTTCATACCCTTTTACATATAATACATATATTTATACACGACGTACTTAAAAAAAATGTAGCCTATATTTGTCCAAACATTTACCGCAGTATTGCGTAAAAATTTGAGATTGTTGGTAACGAGATTTGTGCTGCATACAAGGTGGCTCACTTAAACTTTTCAGCTCGGATGTCTCTGGAACAAAAATAGATATTGAAAAACAACGTTCACTGGTGTTAATGTAAGACAACAGCCCTCGCCTTCTTCAATGGACATTTCCCTTTATGCCTTAAGCAATCAGTAACACGAAAAATCACAGAATAAACGGCGTTCGCTGCATCGCTGTACGTCAATTATATCCCGATAAATTGCAATCAGAAGTTGACGCCTTAAATGAACAAAACACATCACTATAGCACATCTCGAGATTACTCGTAAACGCAATGTAGTTAACGTATCTAATGATGCGTTAACGAGGGAATAAAGTAATAATAGGGTTTTCTGCCACCCAAATTGGTAATTGGGATGACGTTTGCATCTCGGGACGTGGAATAGCGGTGCATTTCGTTTATTTCAAGGGTCGATTTCGCATTGCAATTTTTTGAGATGTAATTGACGTAGTGCGATTCTACCAAAGCCGATCTTTTTGTTATTTTTCGTGTTACCGATAGCCTAAGAAATAACATGAGGCGCCTATTTTGAATGAAGCGTAAGATTATTTTGAAACTAATATTTGCTTACGTGGTAGAATGTCTCAGAGTACATATTCTCATCAACTACTGCTTTTCGCTCATATTTGTGAAAGCTGTTTTCCAGTATCTGTTGTACATGCAGATATGCTTGCGATGGAAGGTTCAGGTGAGTCACCGTGTATATTGCATAGTATACATGTTAATACGTGGAATAGTTCTTGGCTGATGTTCTATTGTCCTTACATCATATCATATTAACCATGAAACGTTTAAGTAAACCATCGTGTAAATTACACGGTATATATGTTAAAAAATATATAATATATAAATGTGGAACATCGTTAGAAAAAAATGTGAAACAGTTCTTGGCTGATGTAATATTATTCTTACGTCGTACCATATTAAACATTGTTCAAGTAAATCACCCTGTATATTACATAGCATATATGATATATATATATATATATATATATATATATATATATATATATATATATATATATATGTTGTTGTTGTTGTCTTCAGTCCTGAGACTGGTTTGGTGCAGATCTCCATGCCACTCTATCCTGTGCAAGCTTCTTCATCTTGCAGTACCTATTGCAACCTACATCCATCTGAATCCGCTTAGTGTATTCATCTCTTGGTCTCCCTCTACGAATTTTACTCTCCACGCTGCCCTCCAATGCTAAACTTGTAAACCCTTGATGCTTCAGAACATGTCCTACCAACCGGTCCCTTCTTCTTGTCAAGTTGCGCCACAAACTCCTCTTCTCCACAATTATATTCAATACCTCCTCATTAGTTATGTGATCTACCCATCTAATCTTCAGAATTCTTCTGTAGCACCACATTTCGAAAGCTTCTATTCTCTTCTTGTCCAAACTATTTATCATCCATGTTTCACTTCCATACATATCTACACTCCACACAAATAGTTTCAGAAACGACTTCCTCACACTTAAATCTATACTCGATGTTAACAAATTTCTCTTCTTCAGAAACGCTTTCCTTGCCATTGCCAGTCTACATTTTATATCCTCTCTACTTCGACCATCATCAGTTATTTTGCTCCCCAAATAGCAAAACTCCTTTGCTACTTTAAGTGTCTCATTTCCTAATCTAATTCCCTCAGCATCACCCGACTTAATTCGACTACATTCCATTATCCTCGTTTTGCTTTTGTTGATCTGCATCTTATATCCTCCTTCCAAGACAATGTCCATTCCGTTCAACTGCTCTTCCAAGTCCTGTGCTGTCTCTGACAGAATCACAATCTCATCGACGAAGCTCAACGTTTTTATTTCTTCTCCATGGACTTTAATACCTACTCCGAATTTTTCTTTTGCTTCCTTTACTGCTTGTTCAATATACAGATTGAATAACATCGGGGACAGGCTACAACCCTGTCTCACTCCCATCCCAACCGCTGCTTCCCTTTCATGCCCCTCGACTCTTATAACTGCCATCTGGTTTCTGTACAAATTGTAAATAGCCTTTCGCTCCCTGTATTTTACCCCTGCCACCTTTAGAATTTGAAAGAGAGTATTCCAATAAACATTGTCAAAAGCTTTCTCTAAGTCCACAAATGCTAGAAATTTAGGTTTGCCTTTCCTTAATCTATTTTCTAAGATAAGTCGTAGGGTCAGTATTGCCTCACATGTTCCAATATTTCTGCGGAATTCAAACTGATCTTCGCCGAGGTCGGCTTCTACCAGTTTTTCCATTCGTCTGTAAATAATTCGCGTTAGTATTTTGCAGCTGTGACTTATTAAACTGATAATTCGGTAATTTTCACATCTGTCAACACCTGCTTTCTTTCGGGTTGGAATTATTACATTCTTCTTGAAGTCTGAGGGTATCTCACCTGTCTCATACATCTTGCTCACCAGATGGTAGAGTTTTGCCAGGACTGGCTCTCCCAAGGCCGTCAGTAGTTCCAATGGAATGTTGGCTGCTCCCGGGCATTGTTTCGACTCAGGTCTTTTAGTGCTCTGTCAAACTCTTCACGCAGTATTGTATCTCCCATTTCATCTTCATCTACATCCTTTTCCACTTCCATAATATTGTCCTAATGTACATCGCCCTCGTAGAGACCCTCTATATACTCCTTCCACCTTCTGCTTTCCCTTCTTTGCTTAGAACTGGGTTTCCATCTGAGCGCTTGATATTCATGCAAGTGGCTCTCTTTTCTCCAAAGGTCTCTTTAATTTTCCTGTAGGCAGTATCTATCTTACTCCTAGTGAGATAAGCCTCTACATCCTTACATTTGTCCTCTAGCTATTCCTCCTTAGCCATTTTGCACTTCCTGTCGATCTCATTTTTGAGACGTTTATATTCCTTTTTGCCTGCTTCATTTACTGCATTTTTATATTTTCTCCTCTCATCAATTAAATTCAATATTTCTTCTGTTACCCAAGGAGTTAAACTAGCCCTCGTCTTTTTACCTACTTGAACCTCAGCTGCCTGCACTACTTCATACCTCAGAGCTACCCATTCTTCTTCTACTGTACTTCTTTCCCCCATTGCTGTTAATTGTTTCCTTATGCTCTCCCTGAAACTCTGTACAACCTCTGGTTTAGTCAGTTTATCCAGGTCCCATCTCCTGAAATTCCTACCTTTTTGCATTTTCTTCAGTTTTAATCTACAGTTTATAACCAATAGATTGTGGTCAGAGTCCACATCTGCCCCTGGAAATGTCTTACAATTTAAAACCTGGTTCCTAAATCTCTGTCTTACCATTATATAATCTATCTGATACCTTCTAGTATCTCCAGGACTCTTTCATGTATACAACCTTCTTTTATGATTCTTCTATGATTCTGCCCCCAAGATAAAGAAACACTTACAATATTTTGTTTGGTTACTGATTTTTACGGAAAATTTGTAAGGAATCAGGCTTTCAATGTACCATTTTTGACTAATGATATGTTAATTATGTATTATATACTAATATATTAATTATATATTATATATTATTATATTAATTATATAGTTTTTTATATATAAATTATATATAAATGGGGGACGTCGTTAACAAAAATGTGGAGCAGTTCTTAGATGTACTATTGTTCTTACAACATACAATATTAAACATTGATACGCTCACGGACTATATATTATTCAAAACAACAGTTCACAGGATTTTATTTTAAAATCGACCACGAGAAAGAAAATGCTGTTCAAAAAATGTTCAAATGTGTGTGAAATCTTAAGGGACTTAACTGCTAACGTCATCAGTCCCTATGGTTACACACTACTCAGCCTAAATTATCCTAAGGACAAGCACACACACCTATGCCCTAGGGACGACTCGAACCTTGGCAGGGACCAGCCGCATAGTCCATGACTGCAGCGCCCTAGACCGCTCGGCTAATCCCGCGCGGCAAAATGCTGTTGTGTGACTTGTTACGCTATGCAGTGGACATGTGTGGTTTCGTTTCCTTTCAGGGAGGCAGATTTAACTGTGAACAAGGACATTCACACCATCGGACAAATTGCTTCTGGCATACATATTCTTTCTCTTTATAGATAATTTTAAACCAAAGTTATATACACAATAACATGATGTTTTATTTTCTTCCTCACAGTCGGTTTGAACAGAAAACAAAAAATTTGTATGTATGGCATACCGGATCATGACTAGAGTACTAATACAGAATCAGAATGTACCGAAATTCTGTAATCCTACCTGTTCCGTGATAAAAGTATTCAAAATAGTGTCATTGAAGCTCCTATCCTGACAGAGGCGTCAGATGGAGGGGTCTCTCTCATAAGTTGTATACCAATGGTCTGAAGCCATTTCCCACTAATTTTAAACGACTTCATTTAACAATGGACAAAGTATGGGGCACGAAGAGAGGGACAGGAAAAGAGGGGAGATGGAGATTATGTCGTGTGTTCAATTTCAATACATACTCAGCAATCAAGAAGCATAGCCCGGTTTGCTGGTGTGGCATACATTCCGTCTCCATCTTACCCTGCAATTTTTGTTTCCTACAGTTTCACGTAGTACCACAAAAGTTATTCCTTGACTTTTTAATGCATCTTCTCTCGTCCTGCCATTCGTGTAGTTAGAATTCTCCAATTATTACTTTCTTCTGCTATTCTACCGAGACCTTCGTCATTTATTATTTTATCAGTCCACTTCATTTTCTGCAGCTCTGTGTAACACAACATCTCCAATGCTTTGAGTTTCTTCTCATCACTTTTATCTATAATACGTTATAATGTAATACCTATCACAGTCTTCTACCTGTAGGACGAGCTTATTTCCGCACGAACCGAAATTAACAAAGTCTTCTGAAGAGCGTATTAAAACGGAAGACTTATCATGAGGAAAGGAACTATTCAACAAATAAATAATTATCGACTTTTAAAGTATAAAAGCATACGTACTGTAATTACAGACAAATAACTCACAAAAGATTACTTTTCAGATTGTAGTTGTACTGTGGTATCAATACCATTGTTTGGAATTCACATGAATATCTTTAATTCTTTTCATTTTCGAAAGGCTCGTCACACGTCTTGTGCACATTCAGTATTCTTCGATATGTTGTTTATACTATCAATGTCTTTAGATCTCAATGGGTCTTCGTTAGAGTTCCATGAATAAACAAGGCTCTCTTTTTTTTATAAAACAGGTATTTCTTTAGAAGTAAAGTTTAATGATATTGTCCTTTTGGAGCCCTGAGAACAAATTACGGAATACAAATCATTTTTTACTTATTTTTCTCTGTCAGTCTGCCTTAATTTCAAGCACTGTCCTGATATGTGTCCATCTTTCAACAAAAAAAGTGAGATGTATATTTTATGGATGAAGATCCGTGGAAAGTATGCAAAAAATCATTCAAACTTGTGTGTGTAACATTCATACTATCCGCTTGCAAGTAATTACCAAACTATTTCTTTGTCTACAACGATTATTACTCATGAACAACTGGCTGACTTGGTTCTAACTTACAAATAGTGCCCCCAAGTAGCTCCAAAAGTGTCACAGCAAAATTAAGAACAGCTTATGTATATATTCACTCCAGCCACACCGTTTTAGACAACACACAATAAGGGCTTATGGGACTGAAAGTTTTATCTGACAAAAATTATTAGAACTTAGATAAGTACCGTGGAATTGACTGCTAAGGAATTTGATGTAATTCTATTAATATATTAGTTACACTGCACACAATCCCAATCTTCTGATTAGGCTTAACCAGTGAGAGCGCCACTGATCTATCGAAAAGCCAATACAAATAAAAATTTTTAATGGATATTTGTTATAAATTACATTGTTAGATTATAAAATAGTTCCTTCATTGATTTTATCTGATTGAAACTACAATGGAAATGGAAATGAAGTCCCATGCTTCTTGAGAGAGCGTAGGGGAACAATGCGGGAGATCCGCACTGCCGTACTAGGCAAGGTCCTGAAGGATGTGGTTTGCCGTTGCCTTCCTCTGACCGTAATGGGGATGAATAATCATGATGAAGAAGACACAACAACACCCAGTCAACTCGGGGCAGGTGAAAATCCCTGACTCCGCGGGGAATCGAACCCGGGACTTCGCACTCGGGAAGCGAGAACGCTGCAGCGAAACCATGAGTTGCGGACGAAAACTGCAATACTGGATAAAAACATAAAATGTAAATTTTTGTTATGGAACGGAGTTGAAGACTTTAACTTGGTTGCTGATTAGACATTTCGTCTTATAACATTTTTTCATTTAAAATGTAGTGAGATATATGTTGTAAAGAGAATAAATTTCCCATCTTCTATATGAATAAATTTTTCGTCGGGTGAATAGTTTTCTTTCAGTATACAGCCTAGCAACAACAACTGAGAAATATTTGAGGATATGTAATTGTTTACACTGAGGAGAAGCAATGGCAAATAACAGCTCTAAAAGAACGCTAAAAGAAAATTCATTACCGCAATTGTCACGTAAATAGCTTGCTACTAGCACATTATCTAACAGTCAAGATTGAGTACTGTTTCAACATTTCTGATTTTTTAAACTGAGCCGAAGCAACTGAAACTCGCTACCACTCAGAAAGAAGCTTTCATTCTCCCAAAACCTTGCTACTTTTAAGAAAATGCGTTTCTATGTTTGTTTAAACTTTTTATTGGCTTGTATTGAAAGTAACTGTGACGATCAGTAGATGGATTGAGCGAAATTCGTATAATCGAGAAAGTATTCATTTTCAGTGATGAATAATGACCTACGTCGATTCCATTGTAGTAGATAGCCGTTACGACAGTTGCTTTCGAAGTGTTATCATTACAAAGAGAAAAACCCGCTTAGTGGACGCGCGCCATAATCTTGTTCGGTTTGTGTATGCAGATGAATGTGCATGAATGCATTCAGAAAGCCTACAGCCCGATCGAGAAAATGCAACATTGTTCTAGAGTGCTGATGGCATTTACAGTCCGGAATGGTGATTCAGACGTCAATTATAGACACATTGCCGCAAACAGAGAATGAAAAGCTAACACCGGGAGCTAAATCGTCGGGAGTAATCCTGTAATACTCATGTGAACTGCATTCGGCGAGTAGATGTTTACAGTCATCTGTAAACTACGGCTCGGCAATACTGTTTACTGCGGAAACATTTTCTAGCTATTAGCAAGCGGAGTCAGTCGAGCACTGTCCAGATTTCGTAGCCTGTATGAATGCGGACTGTGTCTGTAACGGAAAAATAGCTTGAATAATATGAGAAACTCATCTAGACAACAATAGAATTACCTTAATTTGTAGAATTCTGACACAGTTTCGCCAAACTTCACTATAGTATATACTCTTTGGTAATGTGTTTCTCTGTGTGTAAATCGTACCATCAGGGTCCATAGAGATCACGAATGCCGGTACCTTGGCCACACATATATATATCGATAATGCTATTTATGAAAAAACCTGCAGTTATTCCTTTTTTTAATTCTGTAGTAAATTCGTAGGAGACATTTATGTTAGTACTAAAAAAATTCACCCTTTGCAGGTAATAAGAGACGTTCATAGCAACTACATTTGCTTAGTGTTTTAGTCATTAACCATCAATTTAGCCTGTTGCCGGTTCCAGCTCTTCTTACACTGGGCTTATCTTACTATATTCACTCCTTTCTTACACTCGACCGCATGGATAATTTTTCTTTTTTTTAGGGATTTTCATCGTAGTCTTTTCTTTCTATCGGCTTTTTAAATCTGTTAACACTTCCCTCAAACGTTTTTCCTGGCTGTAGTCGCTAATTCTTGTTGCCTGAAGTCTTAATATCTTTTTATTACATCATCTGGAAAATGTTTCCTGTGATTTTGGTACACAGTTATCCCGCAAACGGTATTTAGCTTTATTTCTTTCAGGCCTTAGGGATACAAATGCAATACATTCTTCCTCTATTCGTTGTAAATACCATATTTATTTACTACCGTAATACATACCATTATGGGATAGTTTTGGAATATAGCTTGGGAAATACCGTGAAATAAATCGTAGAGGACAGTAAATTTTGTTTGATCCTGTGAGTTACCAAACAGAACGCAATGTCAAATATAACAGTACGTTTTACATAGCTGATAGCAACATTTAAATCGCATTTGTATACAGAAGTGTTATTATATGGGTACCACTTGTAACGCGCTTGGGAAGCACGTTTCCATATCTTTATGTTTCCGTATATTTGTTTCATTGGTTAAGCATGGCTATAAAGATCTGTCATTCGGAAGAAATTTTGCCTCCTGTAATAAGAAGCACCAGACAAGTTTCTGGAACACCAGCCGAAAGCCTGTCTTAAGTCATGAATGAAGTGTCAAATTTATCAGTGTAGGTTCATCAGTTTGAAATTATTTTCATTTGTTTAGACAGAGCCGGCCGCTGCGGCCGAGCGATTCTAGGCGCTTCAGTCTGGAACCGCGCGACTGCTACCGTCGCTGGTTCGAATCCTACCTCGGCTATGGATGTGTGTGATGTCCTTCGGTTGTTACGTTTAAGTAGTTCTAAGTTCTGGGGGACTGATAACCTCAGAAGTTACTTCCCATACTGCTCAGAGCCATTTGAACATAGGTTACGCCCACGCTTCGGTGTGGGTAGGCACATATTTTTCCAAGCTTGTTACCCGTGTTTTATGTTCTGTTTTATCTTACCGTTCTGAGTATTTCCTTGCCACCTGTCTCAATCTGTGAGCCGGCCGCTGTGGCCGAGTGGTTCTAGGCGCTTCAGTCCAGAACCGCGCGACTGCTACGGTCGCAGGTTCGAGTCCTGCTTTGGGCATGGATGTGTGTAATGTCCTTAGGTTAGTTAGGTTTAAGTTGTTCTACTTTCTAGTGGACTGATGACCTCAGGGTTAAGACCCGTAATGCTCAGAGCCATTTGAACCATTTTGTTTAGACACAACTTAAACCCAGACCCCGGTATAAATGGGTCTTATGTGAGCTCTAAATAATAATGGTTCTGCCGATTCAATATTTCAAGGCAAGAGCCATCGCTGGTGGTATTTTAAGTGTCAAAACCGGAATACAAAGGTTTTTAATTAAGTAAAACAAATATCCGGTTAACCACATAGATTTCCACTGCTTTTTCTCTCTGCAGCAGCATAAACTTTAAACAAAAATACCTACATTTAACTTTCTGTCACGAAATGTTTCTGTAATACTGCAAGATTTGCCTTTAACTCTGAGCGTATTCGTAGGTCAGCGCCAGAAATAAATCAGCTGTGTTTGACTTGCTGTCACATGGTATGTACACGAAACTCGAAAGTAGTAAATTCTCTTAGACAAAATCTTAATGTTAACAACATTTAAGACAGAAACATGTACAGTACCGCTGGATTGTGACTCATCAGAATAACAAAACTCATTGCATATGTTGAAGCGAACTAACATTTATCATGCGTTCAACATCCATTACAAAATTACTGCAATTGAAGGTTGTCGGTTCAGTGTGTGTGGTACAAACATAAAACTTAACTCTGGGGCAAAGTAGCGTACCGTACAACTCACATGACACGAAAACAACAAAGTCTTACAAACTGAATATGGCTGTAAGTAAACTGAATATATATCACAACAGTTTGTACCAAAATTTTTGTAGAATCCCCTGATAATACTTTCCCGATATTCTTGCTCACTACCAAACCTAATTTATAAGCCCTTTGACGAATAAGCTCAGTGATGAAACACATACAGCTAGAATCGGAGGCTTTGTGTAGATCCGTTACAGCCTTAGAAATGAAAAATGTCTCTACGTTCTCGTGCTGTATTTGGTTACTCGCGTGGTAAGTACGAAGTTGACAGAAGCATCAACTTGGGTTATTAAATTCATTATTATCCTTCAGTATCCGTCACAGATGCTATTGTATAGTCATTTCTTTCTTCTGAGTAGCTTCGATAATCATGTCCATTTTGAAATCATGGCCTTAGACGTTAAGTGTAATCATACTGTTCTCACCAACGTACAACTCAGTGACCAAATATGCATTATTTCTTCCCATTAATCTTTGAATACATAAAACTTGATGAACCTCATGTGACCACAAAATTTGAATTCTTTCCAGCCGATCGCAGCAAATTTATAATCACTCATTAAGGTTACAGAGAACTCTTAATCATGTTACACCAGTGGCCGAGCGGTTCTAGGCGCTTCAGTCCGGAACCGCGCGACCGCTACGGTCGCAGCTTCGAATCCTGCCTCAGGAATAGATGTGTGTGATGTCCTTAGGTTAGTTAGGTTTAAGTAGTTCTAAGTTCTAGGGGACTGATGACCTCAGATGTTAAGTCCCATAGTTCTCAGAGCCATTTGAACGGTATTACACTAAATCAGCAAAAAACATTATGACCACGTACTAAGTAGATTACTTGGAACGAAGTACATCCCTGATTCAGCGTATCGCATATCCGACAGTTTTGTCGGTAGGTTTTTTTGAGGTATGCGGATTTAGATGTCTGCGCACAGGTCGTGAAATTCTCGTAAAGGGCCGCTAATATACGTACGCTGTGGTGGCGCCCGATGGCGACCCAGATGGGTTCCATAACATTTGCAAAAGGCTAATTTGGTCGCCGAGAAATTAACGTCAGCTCACTACAATCTCCTCAAAGCACTGTGGCACTTTTCTCACTACAAGACATGGACAATTACACTGCGAAAAGATGACGTCGCCGGCGAGAAACACACCACTCGTGCAGAGATGCAGGTGGTTCGGAGCTGTCAGTGTTGCTTCGGTTACTATGACAGGTCCCACGCAAGTGCAGAAGAATGTCTCCCTTAGTATAATACTGCTCCCATCAGCTTGCGTCTGTGGCGCGCTGCACCTTTCGACCCACCGTTCACCTCGATGTCGGCGTTTGTGGAGACGACCATCGATCTAGTGTAGCAAAAATGTGATTCATCCGAATAGCAGAAACGTTTCCACTGATCGACGATCGAATCCCGATAGGCCCGTGCTCACTAAAATTGTAACCAGCGATTTCATTGGGTCACAAATGAACACATAGTCTTGGACTGCTGCGGAGATTCATTTTCAATCATATACAATGAACTGTGTTATCCAAAACACTTGCGCATGCACCAGCAGTGTGCTCTTTCGGCTGAGATGCCACAGATCCTCCTTTACAGAGCAGACAAGCTTGCGAACGCCGTGTTCTGCGAAGAGTCGTTGACGTCCAACCAGCGCCTAATGGTCGTTTCATTGTCTTTTCGCCTCTTTCCATAGATATAACAGTAGCGCGTATTCTACCAGCTTCGCCGTTTTAGAGGTACTCGTTCACAGACTTTGCATAATAAAAAATTCTCCTGTGACAAAGTCGCTTGTCTCAGTGGATTCCCCTTGGTAGGGTGATCCCCAACACTCTCTGCTGCGCCTACACACTTTTCGTAGTGCATCACGTGCCCGCAGCGTCGCCATTGTAACCGTGGGCAGTGGTCATCTTTTGGCTCATCAGTGTATATGAGAAGTAGCTCACAAACAGTGAAATTTCTACAAAATTATAGTGCTTTCTGTTCCTCATTTTGAAGTCTCTGCTTCCTGCATTTGAAGCATAAACGAGAAACCACAGTTCAATTTTATGATCAGTAGACTGTGCATTGAATTATCAATTATGTCAGGAGAGAATCGCTAATGAGTGACGGAAGTGGCATCGACTTCGAGTCGGCGCCGGGGGCCATGGGCAGCGGTCGACAAGTCTTTGCATTAGTGCCAGCGCATGCACGGTTCGCCGGCCGGTCTTGTTTGGCTCCCAGAATGGCTGGTAAAGAGCGCTGGCAGGTGATAGTGGCCCCGTGAAGACGCAGGTTGGAGTGACTGCTGTCGTAATCAGAGATCAGAATGAGGGTGCCACAACTAAATCGTGACAGCGGTTACATCCTTCAAAAGGCGTGGGAAAACGCGATCACCTGGATTAAGAACAAAGAGGATATTTCCCAGAGTGTACCGACTGCGGGGAAGGAGGGAAGAATAACGAGAGCTGCGCCGCAAACCCTCCTGAACGAGAAGACGTAGGACGCAGCGCCCAGACGGCGGGAGAACGGACGCTGTACGTGGACCGCGCGCGGGGCGCTGACCACACCGACCTATAGGAAGCGCCTGAGGTAGGAGCGAGAGGGGGATTGCCCTATATACACCTGGTGTCGGCCCACCGCCGGTCAGTACATCAGCGCACCTGATGATAGCAACGTGGTCGATTGCCGAAATAATGTGTCCTATGCACACTCATACCAGGCTGTACACCCGATATGTAGTTCGTCATAAAACACGCCTGGAGAAATTGAAGAATCACAACTTGATGGACTTTGAGTGAGAATTGGCCGTGGCGTGTTGTCAACATATGGCATCAGTTGTGGTTTGGATGAGCAGATGGTGCTTCGTTTCGTGGATCCAGGGAATATGATGCTGCCAAGATACAAGTTGTTATTAGTTATCTTGGGTGTTCTGCCATGATGGTTAAAGGTGAATGAGCTGTTTATGTCAGTGCAAAACATTGTCGTGCACACGACTTTCCATTTACTGCGGGGCCTGGTGTGTTAAACCATGACAACAGGTATCTCATTATCTATTGTATTCAGTGCATTTTTTATCTGCCCTTATTGCTCCGTTAAATGATTTGATGATTACATTTATTGTGGCTGTGGTCTAGGTAACCTGTTTTCGGTTCTCTTCTTAAATGACTGCATAGTATTATTTGAGAGTGTCTTGCCTGACGTACCTAACTGTTTATTTATCAAATGTACCATACTGTTTATTTCCAAAATCTCTCACAACACAATGGAATGGAGAAATATTATCTTCCATGTCACTGATTCTTTTAGTATGTTATAGGGTGATATAATGGATCTTTCAGATTAACTCTGAAATTAATATCATTAGTACTCTCAGTATTGAGACTGGAGACACTGAATAATAAAATATCAGAGTTTTTCGATTTCTTTCTCCGATCACCAGTTCCCTAGAATTTCTTTGATATTTATGGTTCAAATTTCTCTAAGCACTATGGGACTTAACTTCTGAGATCATCAGTCCCCTAGAACGTAGAACTACTTAAACCTAACTAACCTAAGGACATCACACATATCCATGACCGAAGCAGGATTCGAACCTGCGACCGTAGTGGTAGCGCGGTTCCAGACTGAAGCGCCTAGAACCGCTCGGCCACTGCGGCCGGCGTTGATATTTATATTTCATTACTTCTCACATCTGCTACCTCCACACAGATGCCATTTGTACCCCTGCCTAATGCTTATCTAAATGCTAATTTTATGTATCCGAAGTTTGTCCAGAATTTCTCCAGGTATTCTAAAGAGAGCAATATTTTTACTTGTCACCTCCGTCCTATTTTAGCTCCACTGGTAGAGAAAATCAGGAATGTTTCGCAATCAGACCCAAGTTCGGTGAAACTTACCTCATTCGTTCCAAAATAACCACCCACCACCATCTTTAGATGTGTTAAAAGTGGCTTATTCCCTCGGTAGTTTTCCCTGGTAGTAATTCATCTATTCCACTTTTGACTGATGTTTTTCCAAGTATTTCAGATTTACGATAACCTCAACAATCCTAGACGTCATTTCATTACCAACTTCATCCTGCTTCTACGGAGTCTATGCAGGTTTGAAATTTATTTATTTATTTTTTTCCAAATATAATTCATCCACGTATCAAGGACGCTAGTAACTGCTACATGCGTTCCTGAGTTACCCTAATTTTTACATGTCTGCACTGGTCAAGCTTACATGCAAGGCAGAGTATATAGATATGCCTTACCGTCATCATATTTTGTTTCAGTTATTAACTCTTATGTCCACCAAGTTTAGGTGAAATCTTCACACATTTTCCATAGCAGTGCTTCCTTTTAGATGTCACACCCTTTCGAACTCACCCCCCCCCCCCCCCGGCATGGAGATGATATTGTCACACTCCAAGTAAATGTTTAGCGCCTTATGTTATATCTGCCTCATGTTGAGTTGAAATTCCTCCAGTTGTACCACGCTGCGACAAATGCAGATTTATAAATGAGGTTTTCTAAATATAGGTCATATGTCATCCAGTATATAACTGAGAAATTAATTTCTAACCAACATGGGAGTTTATGGAGAAACAGATATTCTGCAGAGTTTCTGATATCAGTAAATAAGCATTTCTATGCGACAGTTTCGTAGTTAAAAAAAAGAAAGAGGTACTTGTAGTTCGAATGCCGCACAGCGTAATTTGTTCTGCTTACTTTCCGTAATGACTCTCCAAGTGTGTGCATTGCTCTAGGACTTAACGATATCCTAAGGTATCGAAAATTTTCTTCAGCGAATTAAAAAGTTCTCGAACGTCATTGTCTCTGATCTACAGAATGTCAGAGATACTGACGACTTTTCAACATGAACTGCACGTTTGTGTAGAACTACATTTTTATATACCTAGAAAAGCACTATATTTTTTCTCGTGTTCTTTGTTACAGTGGCGAACACAATAACACTAATTAAATGAGAATAATAATTATCGCCCTGTGTGACTTATTAGAATGGCGTTTTTCAATACCACAATTCAGTTTTGAGTCTTTTTTAGTTCCCGTTGGATGATAAACAAAATATAGATATCCACGTTCATTGTTTGTGAAGTGGTAATAGAGAAGTAAAATAGTATTTTGAACTAATAACATTTCCAATGTAAAGCATGCATCTGATAGCTTCTCTTCAGTGTATTACGTAACGTGATAATTGACTGCGCTCATATTTTATAACAGTAGCAATTGTTAATGAAATATACACACTCAGCCGTTAAACTGACTGATATATCGTATTAATTTGAAGCGTAGATAAATATCACACATAATTATGCACGTATCTCATCTCATAAGTTAACTCTATAAATAACATTAGGTTCCAAAAAATAACTTCACTTTAATGTGTGCTAAATCAGAGTCACGCCGCTTCCCTTTTCCAGTAACAGAACGAGCAAAATTTTTAAGTTGCATAGCCGATGTCTTCATGTGGGATCGAAAAAGTTAATAACTTGCTCGATGCAGTACAAGGGCTACGCATCTTGAAGATGACATCAAATTTTTAAAATTTCGCCTCAGTAATTGCTTTATTTTAACAGCCCCAAGTAATTCAGATAATACCTAATTGCTGGAAATGTACTACATATACCAAAAACGTACGCAGATATCCGGAAACACACAAGTATGATTTATGTCATGTCACGGTTATAGATACGTAAACTGTCTATTGCGAAAAATCACGGTACAGATTGAAATGCAATTGTTCTTGAGTAACAGTATCTATGTAATTCGTTTACAAAACCCGAACTGTTTAACGAAATGAATTATCATTGCTGGAAGTGACTTGTTTCTCAAAGCCTCTCTGTCAAGAGTTGGTTATATAAACGAGCCACATCACAATGACCACCTGCTTAACAAGTTGTTCGTTCGCCTTTGGATCGAAATACATCACCGATTCTCTGTATAAGGGGTCCGATAGTCTGTTGCTAGGTTTGTGGAGGTGTGTGGCATTAGATGTCTACTCACAGGTCACGTAATTCGCGTTAACAACGGGCCGCTGATTTGCGTACGTGGCGATGGCGCCCGATAGCGACCCATATGTGTTCCATAGGATTTACTGCAGGCGCATTTTGTTTCCAAGATTTCACTATAATGCTCCTCAAACCATTGTAGCACGGTTCTGCCTACGAGACAACGACAGCTATACTGCTGAAAGATGATATCACCGTCGGGAAAGACATCAAGCATGGAGGGATGCAGGAGATTCGCAGCTTTCAGCGTGCTTTAGATTATTGCCACAGGTCCCAAGCAAGCGCAGGAGAATATCTCCCATAGCATAATACAGCTCCAAATGGTTCAAATGGCTCTGATCACTATGAGACTTCTGGGGTCATCAGTCCCCTAGAACTTAGAACTACTTAAACCTAACTAACCTAAGGACATCACACACATCCATGCCGGAGGCAGGATTCGAACCTGCGACCGTAGCGGTCGCACGGCTCCGGACTGTAGCGCCCAGAACCGCTCGGCCATTCAGGTCGGCAATACTGCTCCCACCAGGTTGCGTCCGTGTCGTGCTGCACATTTCGAGCCGCCGTTCACTTCGATGACGGCGATTGTGGAAGCGACAATCGGCCTAGTGTAGCCAAGATGTGGTTCACCCGAAGAGCCGACACTTTTCCACTCATCGACTGTCGAATTCCGATGGTCCCGTGCCCACTCCAATCGCAACTGACGATGTCAATTGGGTCAATATGTGAACACGTAGGGATGGTCTATTGCACTGCTCCATATTCAGCAATGTACTAAGAACCGTGTGGTCCGAAACACCTGTGCGTGCACTAGCACTGTGCTCTTTTGGCAGAGATGCCACGGGTCACCATCTATCCTGCTTCACAGAGCACACAGGTCTCCAAACTCCACGATCTGTGAAGAGTTCATGGACGTGCAGCCGACTGGCGCATAGTGGTAATTCCACTGTCCTTCCATCTTTTTCCGTAGATGCTCACGACGTAGCACTTGAAGTTTCGCCGTTTATGAGAAACTCACTCACAGGTTTTGCGTAAGAACAGTTTCTCCTTTGACAATGTTGCTTCTCAGTGGATTTCGCCATTTACAACCAATAATGTGCCCAGGGTGATCTCTGATCCGTGTCTGCTGCGCTTACAGGCTTTTGTTAACGCGTCAAATGCCCGCAGCGCCACCAGGCGACATCCAGCGTTGCGGTGGGCAGTGGTCATAATGCTTCGGCATATCGGTGTATATCTATCAGTTATACTAAAGCCTTACATTAGTAATGTCGCAAAAAGTCGCAGGAACTAGAAATAATCATAAAGAGCTTTAAAACATTAAGAAGTATGAAACAAGAAATGTGACTGCAGCATACAAATATTTTTTATTTGTCTGTTTTGTGTGTGCGGTATGTATCCCTGGGGAAATTTCGGCGGAAAAAGGTTGTGACTCCTTTAGTTATTGAGAAACATTCTAACCTAACATCATCGACAAATCAGGATTTCACGTTGTTCCACAGCTGTTGGAACAACAGGGTAAGCTTAGTCGAATGCAGGGCGGGTTGCACTTACGCAGTTAACAGACTTCGGTTCACTGATATGATGCCTGGAAAAAACATACTACAAAATTGCCTACGTAGCATTCATGCGAACCGTGCTTAAAGATTGTTCTACTGAGTGGACACACACAAAACAGGCCTAACAACTGATACTGAATGTGTTGTTGTTGTTGTGGTCTTCAGTCCTGAGACTGGTTTGATGCAGCTCTCCATGGTACTCTATCCTGTGCAAGCTTCTTCATCTCCCAGTACCTACTTCAGCCTACATCCTTCTGAATCAGCTTAGTGTATTCATCTATTGGTCTCCCTCTACGTCCGCAGCTCGTGGTCGTGTGGTAGCGTTCTCGCTTCCAGCGCCCGGGTTCAAGGCTTCGATTCCCGGCGGGATCAGGGATTTTCTCTACCTCGTGATGACTAGGTGTTGTGTGATGTCCTTTGGTTAGTTAGGTTTAAGTAGTTGTAAGTTCCAGGGGACTAATGGCCATATATATTAAGTCCCATAGTGCACAGAGCCATTTGGACCATTTGGATCTCCCTCTACGATTTTTACCCTCCACGCTGCCCTCCAATGCTAAATTGGTTATCCCTTGATGCCTCAGAACATGTCCTACCAACAGATCCCCTCTTCTAGTCAAGTTGAACCACAAACTCCTCTTGTCACCAATTCTATTCAATACCTCCTCATTAGTTATGTGATCTACCCATATAATCTTGAGCATTCTTCTGTATGGAATGTAGTCGATTTAAGTCGCGTGATACCGAGGGAATTAGATTAGAAAATGAGACACTTAAAGTAGTAAAGGAGCTTTGCTATTTGGGGAGCAAAATGATGATGGTCGAAGTAGAGAGGATATAAAATATAGACTAGCAATGGCAAGGAAAGCGTTTCTGAAGAAGAGAAATTTCTTAACATCGAGTATAGATTTAAGTGTCAGGAAGTCGTTCCTGAAAGTATTTGTATGGAGTGTAGCCATGTATGAAAGTGAAACATGAACGATAAATAATTTGGACAAGAAGAGAATAGAAGCTGAACGTATACAAAAAAAAAAAAAAAAAAAAAAAGACAGCAGCATGATTGACCTCGCGAGTGAGACTAACGGCAGAGTGTCAAGAGGAAGTTGAAAAATTTGGACTGAAAGACTACTGCAGACAGGCGCCAATTACCCTGCGAAAGGATACTTGCAAATTTTCAAGAATCGGTTATAAGCGAGGAAGTATGAATTTTCTGTAGCCCTCGTAGAGTCTTGTGCCGTAAGGAAGCTAGGGGGAGGATGTTCTTATGGGTGGCCGGTGTCATCTTTCTACAACACAAATGCACACGTGGATTGATACGGTTCTTTATTTGCAAGAATCTGCTGCTTAGCTTGAAAAGAGTCCATGATTGTGGTACAAGCTCCTCAGTAACAGTCCTCTTGCAGACAATATCGGTAATCTTGATATTTCATTTATCTGCTCTGCAATGTGAACTGACAGACGCCAACTGGAATGGTCAGTGAGTTGGTGAGCCAGTCAGTGAGTCAGTGTCTGACACCCTCCAGGCAGCGGCGGCGGCGGTCTAAATACATGCTGTCGAGAGGGCGTTGGTGGCATGTCGCTTGTTAGTATGACTCTAGCCTCTTTCGTAACAGGCGTGCTTGATCCAGCGTCGACTATCGGTCTTCTTGCTACATCTTCGCTCCTCGATCGTACTTAGTTTTTTTTTACATGGAAGAGTTCAATTATATTCAAAGACGTAAGAATCTGGAAAGGGGGTTTAACATTGGAAGCTAACGTAGTGACTTATTTTTGGCTTGAGATTAATATACTAGATATCGAAAATTTTCATCCCTTGAGTAATGCAGTTTTGGTACAGGTCGTTAGAGAATATTTGTTGGCTGTTCGTCGATCAATCTGCAGATTATCGGCGAAATCTGAAATCTTACTGTATGTGATTACTCTCGGCGGAAGTCCGTCGATGTGGCATGACAGCACATTTAACGGAAAATATATGGTAGATTCGCAAGTAGGATCCATTAAATACTTTTGAAAGGAACAATAAAAATCTAATGAATAAGCTATGCCCTGTGCGTGTGTTCGTTTCACAAATACAGTTTGCATTAATCCGAGAGCTCTATAGGAATACGTAGTACGAAGTACCACTGAGTCCAGGATTCACGAAAATCAATCACGAACGCGTATCTTTCGTACAGATATCAGGTTTTATTTTCCACGCAATACTTTCCCTACAACGATTTTACAAAATTCCAATATAATTTCTTGGGTACGGATGAATTAAACTTTCGCGACAGCAAAATTTCAGCAGTGGTGGCTTACAGCAGTGCTTTAGATTGATGAAGTTTCTCTCGCTAACAAAGCGACTGCTATCTTTCACATCTAGCATCAAAGTGTACCCTCTATTCCGGTGTGCTTTTTAACATAAGAATGTTGCGGATCTACGAACGTCAAGCTTACTAGCAGGCGTGTATATCTAACTTTTAATTGTAACGAGTTTATGTGTTTTTCTGTCAAACCACGTTTTTCTCTGTCGCTGTTCTGAGAATTCTACGTAAAAATTGTAAACGGGTTTCATCGCCCTTGATTTGTTTACAATTCGTATGCAGTAAAGTACTATCTGTTGTGTCATAACTACCTTTCCTCCACATTTTCTTATGTTCCAGCATGCTTCAAAAGTCTTTCATCTCTTTTTAGCTGTTCTTTTTAACGTCCACTCTCCAGACACCATCAAAGAAAGACTGCAAACAGCTGAAGTTGTATTAGCTACCAATAAACATCTTTGCAGTAAAACATTTTTGTTTGTTGTCAGCTTGTTTTGTATAGTCTTACCTCGACCATAGTCAGATACATTCGCTTCATGCCGAGTGGGCACTTTTGCTTCACCCATGGACAATGTTGAGCTCCGCGTCTCGATACAGTGGCGAGTCACCATAGGGTGGGCTGCTCACACACGTGGTCGATGCGAGTGTCACTGGTGCTGGAGAGTGGGAAGAAGCGGACGGCGGAGTCAGCTGGTCGACAGTGAAGAACGGGAAGCCTTACCCAAAGCTGGTGCGTCCAGGAACTTTGTGCAGGATCTCTCTAACAGTCTGCACACGGTCGCCGTGGGGACACAAGCAACGCAGTGGGGCAACTGCTGCTTTTACCTGGGTGAGAGGGCGGTGACTCGAAAGAAAATACAGACAGGGGCTTCTGCATTACAAGAGGAGCACTAGCAGGGTAGGTCAGGGTCCAGCAGCTGTATTTTGGTTAGTTGAGTGATGTAACACGGAGTACAGTGAAGAGTACAGCCTGTGCATTCAGTATGATGAATTATCAGTAACATTCTAGCCAGGAGTTCCGTGTGTACAGTGCAACGTTGATGTTGTTCTCTGTGCACACTGGTAGCATACAGTTGTTCGCTCTAAGAAAAAGCCGCATTGATCTTGTTTATTTTAAGCTCTGGGTGTGACTAATTTTGTATGTACCAGACAGAAAATTATTTTGTTATTATTACGCTTTGAGCGTGACTGATTTTGTATATGCCACTCTACAGAAAATTGTAATTGCGAAATTTGTGTTGATAATTTTGCAGTGAGATGCTGGAAGCGCTGTTTTTGGCGATGGAGACCACGTAGACCAATATTGACTTGAGTGCTAATGTACATATGCCCTAATTAAGCCTCACTGTCGTCTGGTGTTCGTTGTTGTTCTAAGAAGTTAATTGTGGAAGCTATTTTCGTTTGACATTTTGGTGACTTTGACTGGACAATGTATTGAGAACTGTCGTTGTTGTTGGCCAAAATTTCTTTTCTGGGGCGAATTCCAATTTAAATTCTGCTATATTGTTCTTATTCTCTTGTTTCAAGCCCTGTCTTCAAGAGCTGTAAGTTGAGTTTAGTTATATCAGTAACAGTCAATTTTCAAAAAGGATATATATGACCGCATCCAGAACCCCGCTGCACTCAAATCCTACGTTATATCTTGTAGCTCAAATAGCAAAATTCATCTACCAATTTTGGTGTAATATAGCTCCTTCAACCTCCGATGACTTAATTTTCTTACACTCCATTGCCTTTCTTTTACTTTTATTTTAATCTTAGAATATCTGTTTAATTAAATTGATCTTCGAAGTACTTTGCGTCTCCGACAGAATTGCTATGTCAGCAGTGAACTTCAAGTTCTGATTCCTTCTCCTTTAATTTCAGTTTCATTTCGAAATGTCTCTGCATTTCGTTTCACTGCTCTATGCACATGTTGAGGAACATGCAGGATGGGCTACACCCCTTCTCAGCTGTTGCCTGTGATGCGCTTCTTTGTACGTCTACAACTGCAGTCTTTTTGTCTCTGCCAAACGTAGATATCATTTATCCCACGGATTTTATCACTGCTATGTAAAGAATCTTTTAAACTGCTATCCAGTGAACGTTGTCAATGGCTTTCTTTAAATACAAAAATACTACGAATGTCGGGTTATCATTTTAAGTCTGTCTTCTACGATGAATCGTAGTAACCGTGTTGCCTCGTATGTTCTTACATTTCAGTGGACTCCAAACTGATGTTCCCTGAAGTCATAATTATCAGGTTTTCGATATTTTGTTAGATGTGTTAGTATTCTGCATCCCTGAATTATTAAACTTGTAGTTCACTGATAGTCTGCATCTACTACATACCCAGCAAGCAACCGTAGGGCGTATGGCAGAGAGTAAATTTTGTACTACTGTCATCTTCACCTTACCTGTTCCAGTTGAAAAGTTTGTCGGAAGAGATATTTTAGTAAGCCCTCTTGGTAACTCAAAACTCTCCAACTTTAACTTCACGATGTTCCCAAGAAATATACTTATTAGGAAGACATGGCTTGGCTCATGTAGGAGAAGACAGTTCGTTGACACGAGAACTCCACTATAAAGATGCTGGTGTCTATGGCGAGTAAGCGAACACATCGTCACGCACCTCGTGCTACGCTGGCCTCAGGTCTGACCCTGCTACTGGAAGCGCTGATGCGCGCTCCCACTGTAGTAGATGCAGCGCAGCTGGAGCTTCATGTTTTCCGACAGTAGCTTGGATGGCTTGATGTGGCTAGATCTCAGTGAATGTATCAGGCTATGACTCGCCCAGCAACAAGGATGAAAGAGTTCACCGTCTGAACCTCGACAGATATATGGACACATGGACCCTTCTCGTCATAGTTCTGTGAAGGCGGCAAAGTGCTGAGTAACCCAAGTAACCCAAGTACTTAGGCAGACAGTGCGCGCGAGGGGGGGGGGGGGGGGTGGAGAGATAGGATGTCACCTTCCTACCCAGGTGCTTGACGATGACTTCTGGTCCAGGAGGAGTTCAAACGCAGCTTCTCCCAGCTGACTCTGTGGTACTGTTGGTGCGTCTGTGTCATGTGCAAACATTTTGAAACAGAGGCAGCGATCAAAGTGGCTGTCTTCCTACGGAAGTCAGTCAAACAAGTATGGCTTGCTGGAGCCCTGGCCCTGGACACTGACAAACAGGAAGGTGCCACAGTGGCGTCCTGCTGCTGCTGAGGATGGCTTAGCAGGCAAGTTGGCGATCAGCAGTGGTCAGTGCCCATTTCCTGGCGCTCTGTGCCTCTCCAAAGCACTGCTACAGTTCGTCCCATTACAATTCCTCGCTCCTAAGAAAAATACGGTCCCCTATTTTCCGTTGAAAACCAGAAGTAAAACAAGCACTGATTTACTTATAAGTAATTACATTTTGTGTGCCCTACTTGACTTATTATGACACGGTTCTTTACACTATTTAGGTTTTTCCCTACCTCATTAGCACTTAGCCCACACACAGTGTATTTTCTCATAGATGATTCTCTCCTTTGTCAGACAATTTCTGTCTGGTTTCATTATTACTGGTTTGAGTTTGTAAGCTGAAGGGTTGAAGGGATGGAATTTGGGCAGCTTTCCACTTGAAGCGGTAGTAAGAAATACTTATTATGGGTAAAATGAAGCAGCAAGCTGAGGTGGAGGTTCTCGGATTTACGGATTGCTGTAGACGTTCATAAAGATAGCTTTTTACATGACGTAATAGGAGCTCCACTGAAATGCGGAAGTTTTATACGGCCAACATCTAATCGAAAAATTGGTGGGGAAATATCTCATTGGGTACCACTGACCCATATCCATTGACTCTGTAGATCTATGTGCATTGTACCACTCTAACATCCTCGCACATAAAAACTGAAAATGGTAATCACCGGGTTTACGATAAAGTATATCCAGTGGAGACCCAGTCTTTAGAAATATTCTGTTTCGTCTGTGAGTATCTCTTTAGGACATTCTGTCGCTAATTTCTGGGAGAAAAACTAAGTGAACTCACAAGACCTGGATATGTACCCACTGTGGGTAGATGTTTATTGGTCTGGGTTGACAGTGGACTCATTCTTGCTTGGAGAGCAATTTTTAAGTCTGTCTGGATAGTATGATCAGTCATCTATCATGAATGAACATTCTCAAAATAAATTCTAACCCTTGAAGCAAAATACGACTAACGTGCTTATATATACGTGGTTGCACCCAACGACACACTTCTTACTGTTGAAGCCTGCTGAGAATAAAGAACTATTTCCATATAAGCTAACCTGTCCCTGGATGTTACAGGTAGAACTTTCACCCGAAATTACTTCAACTTGCGGCTCGAGCAAAATGTTCTCTTTATGCTCACTCAAGAGCCCTCTTTTATAAAATAATAACATCTATTATTCACTGCTTCCTAAAACATAAACATATCCAAAACACATAAACCTATAATTGAGAAGTAAACCCATAAAATCCACAAACGCACTGGAACCTCAATTGATCTTGTTGGTTTACTATTAACGCTCATGACCGAAGTACGTAGCACTGCGTGGGAATGACTGCAGGACTGCGGGAGTGTCCTGCTTTTTTTGCCTAACTTCACCCATATTTTCCTCTTTCCCAGGAACTCCCATCCCCCCTTCTGTAGGTTCTGCCAGGAATCTAAGCAGCATCTTTGAGTTTATTTAAAAGGGTGGACACGAATTACTTGGATTACTTTGGTGACCGTTGGAAATCGTAATTTAACATTAAAAGGTGTGTCATTTCTGTCACATGACAGTACCGTTGATAACGAGTGACTGATTTTTTAGTCTTTCCCATTGGTATGTAGAAGTTGGCTAGCATAGCCCACTCTCCAACATGATACATTGTTAATACGTATTGTTTTATGGATAGACTCAAGTCGTTCCATCGATTTGTGTTCATCGTTTTTATCTACCTTCAAATATTTTTTAAACTTTTCGACAAATGTTTTACTGGTGGTATCTCTTTTCCCAGAGGGGTCTTCATAGATCAAAAGGAGACGGAATCATCTGAGTGAAAACAATCTCATTGGGGGTTAAGCCCTTTCACTGATGGATTTTTTATTTACACGCCGCTGTCCTAATCTTGAATATGAATTTCAGCACATTAACTCAGTATTTTTCATCTGTAGAATAGATCCTCTCCATTTGTACATTTGTCTGCGAGTATAGTGCACTAGTCCGGAGGTATTTACTTGCAATAACTGGAGTAACTGCTTCATTAAATCTTAAATAAAATTGGTTCCTTGATCTGTTATCATCGTGTCACGTGTTTCAAATTTTAGTATCCGCCAGTTAACCGCAACTTATACCTCTGTTTCCACACACTGGTTAGGTACTCATATCATGGATACGAAACATGAAAAGTGGTCAACGACGCACAACCGTTTCCTGCTGGTGTGTGAGCAAATGACCTATGTCTATGCTAATCATATGAGGTGACTTACAGTATATGCCTCTGGTAACATCTACGTTGTGATCTTTTGGTGACTGATTTCCACTCTTTGAGTGCATGGAACGAAATATTTTAGGTAACTACTGACATCCCGTTCGCGTGTCATCCAGCAGTACTTCCATGCAACCCTGCAGTGAGTGGTTCTACGGCCACTGTGTGTAGCTGAAACTGAATCATGCTAATGCCTTAAAACCTCCATTCGCAATTTCACAGGTACAACTGTAAGTCATCCACTTCTTGCCTTTCTGTACAGCACTCTGTCTTCCATATTGAGTTGTGGCTGCTTAGAACTGCCGACAATCTGGGTCAGTGGTTTCTGCTTTCCTGGACTCATGCGTCTCCCGTTGCACCTTCCATGGTGCGTAAATGGTCGCTGAGAGTGTCAGCATTCCCGTGACATTTATGTGGTCTATGTACCACTTCAAAATCGAATTCACTCACACGTAACGCCCATCTAGTTAAAAGACTCATTCGACTTTTAGGTTGTTGTAACCGCTTCAATGCTGCATTATTAATCATTACTTTGATGTGTGATCCCTATAAATAACAGTGGTAATAAGTTATTCTACGTATCACTGCTAGCATCTTTCACTGTAGTCGTTTAAGTTTTTCTGCCTTGCTATCTTAACGTATCTGCTATTGAAAGTTCTTGTCGGACTACTTCTTGACTTAAAATGCATCCCAAGGCAAAATCGCCAGCATCATCTCATAGTAGAAATTGTCAGGACTACGTTAAATCTTTTAGTTTTACAAATGATGTTTCACATAAGGAGACCATTGAAACTATTGTATTGACGACAACTAGGAGTTTTGCGTACCAAACGAGAATATGAAATATAGTCGTGAAGGAAGGTTTCTGTCAGGTTTTTTCAAGTAACAGTTGCAAAGAAAGCACTGTGCTATTTTTGAGGAACAGAGGCAAGCGCCTGCCAATAGATGCAGACGTGAGTGTCTGCTAGGAGAAGCAGGGATAAAACGCCAGTGAAAGTAGACGTAATGTGTAGGGCTGAAACAGCTTAAAGACTTGTGACAAACAATCACGCTTCTTTCAGAGAAAATTTAATAATGTCATCAAGGGTGAAGAGAACATGTGAAGATTTCTCAACCATATACCACAGATCTGCTTGTATCGCCAATGCCCAAGATAATGGGCTGTGTTTACTGACCAGTGTTGAGTGGGAACAGTGTACGAGATCTGCCGAACTAAAGCTTGTTGTGGTCGCGTAGCATTTAAGAAACCCGTATGGTTTGGCGTTGACATACTTTTTCACCTGGAGTACACTTCTCTCTGCATTCATACCCTACTTCGTTCTTGGGATCCTTTCTCTTTGTTTCTTGCTATCTTTTTCTCTTTGAAGTGTATATAGATTACCAGGTATCTTTTCCTCTCTCCCTCACACACACACACATACATACACACACACACACACACACACACACACACACACACACATATATATATATATATATATATATATATATATATATATATATATATCGGGGCGGTTAGTAGACCCGCAACCGAGCGCCTCCCCAGGTGGCGGATAGGGGAATGCCTCCTAGATATAGGTGGTACCGAGGAAATGAAATACTCGGGGCGGACCAAAACTACTAGTAGCGTCTGCTCCCACAGTGGGCGGCTACAAAAGGCGTCTGCTCCACATGTCAGTGGCGGCCTCAACCAACCTCCTGATCTGGAAAGTCAGGTTGTACTCGGCAGCATGCCATACATCCAACTACTAAACATCATGATGGTACAACGAGAAAAATCTCATTACCCCGGGCCCCAGTCAATAGACTGGGATTGTCGTGAGCATCGGATTCCGAGGGCTCACGGACATCATGAGAAGACTCGGAGCTTCTCAAACTCCCTCAAGACCAAACGCAAACACTACATCGGCACACTCAACGTGAACACACTGATGAAGACAGGAAAGATGAAACAACTGACAGACACTCTCGAAAAATTTCAAATCAAAATATGTGCACTGCAAGAAACACGATTCACAGACGAAGACCATTTCAACACGGAGAATTTCAGAATATACAAAGGAAAACCATCGAGACAACTGAAAAACCTAAGGCTTTTTGGCACAGGATTTGCAGTACACAGGTCCATCACGGACAGCATAATCGACTTTTCGTCACCAAACGAAAGAATCAGCACCATCACAGTGAAATCAGCCAATAAATCCTACACAATAATCAACGCACATGCACCAACTAATGACTACAACAGGAAAAACCCTGACGAAATTGATGACTTCTGGACGACAATGGAAGAAACTATCAGAAAAATTCCTGCACATAGAGTCAAAATAATACTGGGAGACTTCAACGCCAAACTCGGAAAAGAAAAGATATACAGACATATCACAGGAAAACATACTCCACACAAGGACACCAACAAAAACGGAAAACATCTGATAGACTTTTGCAAAAGCCACGACCTCGTCATTATGTCAACAAAATTCAAGAAACCAACACGAAAACTTACCACATGGAAATTCCCCAGCGGAAAGCAAGAACTACAAATCGACCACGTAATAGTGCAGAAAGACTCACAAAAAGAAATTTTGAACATAGACACCCGTAAAGGCTACTTCGACTCAGACCACCACCTACTACAGATCAGGATTCGTCTTTTGCCCAAGAAAAAGCTCCAGAAGAACAAAATTGTTAGACCAGATCCAGAATACGTTACTTTAAACCAGACACAAATATTACACAAAATTAAAATGGAGAAAACGACAGACTGGACACAACTTTCACGAAGAATCCGAGAGGCCATGAAACTAGCACAAGCACCACGAACACGGAAACACCGTTGGTGGAACCACACATGTGACCAAGCTATTGACCAACGAATCAGTGCATGGAAAAAATTTAGTTGCCATAAATCCCAAGAGAATTGGATGAACTTCTTGAAAACACAGAAGCAATCAAGCAAAATCATTCGCAGTGAAAAACGACAGTATGACAAACGGCGACTGACAGAGATCGAATCGGACTTCATGAAGAACAATACAAGAAACTTCTACAGAACGTTCAGAGAAAATATGATTGGATATCAACCACCCAACTTGTGCTTCAGAAGACCGGATGGAACCCTAGAAACCAATACTAAAAACAATTGTGACATTCTGGCAAAGTACTTTGAAAAACTGCTCAACACGGACCCCCCCATGGAAGAAATGATGACAGAAACGAGCACATACAATCCAGATAGTGAACCTCCAACTCTAGAAGAAGTTAAAGAAATAATAAAGTCACTCAAGAATCGTAGAGCACCAGGAGAAGATGGCATCATCGCGGAAATCTGGAAGTTACAAGACCCAGAACTCACCAAAGACATCCACAGGATCTTGGAAGACATCTGGAAGACCATGAAAATTCCTGACGACTGGAAAACTGCCCTGATACACCCACTACACAAAAAAGGTGACAAGACTAACCCGAACAACTACAGAGGAATATCCCTACTACCGGTCACATACAAGATCCTCTCTAAAGCTTTACTGAACAGACTAGAATACCAAACCGACCACTTGATTGGGGAATACCAAGCAGGCTTCCGTAAAGGGCGGTCTTGTGCGGAACAAATTTGGAACCTGAAAATGATTTTACAACACAAACAGAACCTGATCATTACCTTTGTTGACTTCAAAAAGGCGTACGACTCTATCGACCGGAAAACTCTCTTCAAAATTCTAGCAGAATACAAAGTAGACAACAAAACACGGGCTATCATAGAGCAAACTTTAACCAACACGACCTCCAAAGTAAAGTTCTGTGGGGAACTATCAGAGCCCTTCGAAATTCGCACAGGTGTCCGACAAGGCGATGGCCTCTCACCTCTCCTTTTCAATCTGGTGTTAGATAAGGTCATAAAAGAATGGGAAACATCACAACAGGGGATAACCTTAGGAAACCTACAGATTAAATGCCTGGCTTTTGCAGACGATTTGGCAATTGTCACGAAAGGTATAAAGGAAACAAAAGACGCTATTGAAAAACTGCACGAAATCGCTTCCAAAACTGGACTACAGATCTCTTACGAAAAGACACAGTTTATGAGCACAAAGAAACTCTCATCTCTGAACACAAAGTATGGCACGATTTACAAAACAGCAAACTTCAAATACCTCGGTGAAACACTACAAATGAGTGGACATAACAGAGACTCAAATGAAGAAAGAAAGACTAAACTGGACAAGGCATACAAAGTAGTGTGGAATCATTACAACAAGAAGTCTATCTCACAAAAAGCCAAATTACGCCATTACGACACGGTGGTGCTCCCCGAGGCACTATATGCAGCAGAGACCACACTAATCCGAGGGCATACACGTATCAGACAATTAGAAAAAGTAGAACGGAAAATACTTAGGAAAATATTTGGCGCAACTAACAACAAAGGAATATGGATCAAGAAACCTACAGAGGAACTGTACAAACATACGGAGACAATCACAGAGAAGATTAGAAAACGCAGACTACAATTCTATGGACACCTATACAGAATGCCATCACACAGGCTGACCAAACAGATCTTTGACTGGGTAACCACTAGAAACAACAAATGGGTGGCAGAGGTAGAAAACGACCTGAACCAGCTCAACATAACAGCAGACACAATAAACGACAGAATAAAGTTCAGAAACATCATTAAGAAAAGTAAACTACATGAGATACAATGCGACAAACGAACAGGCATAAAATGGACCGAAGAACGAAAGCAAGATCACAGCCAGAAGATGAAAGAAATATGGGCAACCAAAAAGGCAATCAAGATGAAGCCGAAGACACGAAGCCGACAAGAAGCATGGACAGAGGACCGGAAACAGAAACACAGCGAGCGAATGAGGGAAGTTTGGGCAGCAAGGAAGGCAGCAAAAGGAACTGGCCATGTAGTTTAGTCCAAATGCGCTCTTTAAGGGCAAAACACCAATAATATATATATATATATATATATATATATATATATATATATATATATATCAAGACATATATACCGTAGGAATGTTAAGAAGAAACCTGATCCATGTGGGGAAGGTACATCAGTGCCAGAAGCCCCAAGTGCCAAGTGTGTTGCCAAAAGAAGTAAGGAAGGTAGTACTTGTTCTTATGGTAAGACATGGATGGGTGAGAAATTTCTCACTGCATCGTCATTTGTTGTGTTGTGTAAAAACAGATATGCCAGTCCTATGAGTGTTCACGGATTCAAGTGTGGGGAAAATATGAGAGTAAAAATGAAAAAGAAGAAGATTCGGTGAATTCGGTACAACGTTTTCTTTCATGTAGTGTGTAGTTTTCTTGTTGTTGTATTCAGTACTCAAATTTTTGCATTTATTTATTGTCTGCCTGATTATGAGTCATCATTTGTCTGTCTGAATAGATCAGTTACATAGTTAATTGTACACCCAGTAGAATGGAAAAGATGTGCAGTAACTGGTCAGAATCAGATAGTGTTTTTTACAGTTGGTAATGACGTTTACCACAGTATTTCTTTTTTGGGAGTTGTTTCTTGTTTTTAGCAATAGGCTACTTGCAAATGGTGTTGTAGTGATGGACCTATGATTACTGACGAATTTCCCTTGCCCTAAATAAGACCTTAGCAACATAAATGTTCAAATGTTTTCCTATGTTTTTACTTGCCCTTAATGGCTGGCTAAAGATGTTATTTAAACATCTGCGAAAGTAAATTTTATAATAGTAAAACTTGAGTGTGGTTGTCATATTAGTAATATCATCAGAAAAGAACGAGGCCGCTTAGTGTAAATTGATATAACTGAGTGTCACCTGGACTACTTGTTTCGAATTTTTTATTTTTACGTACACTAAAAGCTCTATTTTGTGTTAAGGGGCTTTTGTAATATGATGGGGTGATGGTACTGGTCTCTGAGTGAAAAAGCAAGTGAGACTTCTATTGTGAACCCTTTATGATCATGACCAAGGCGGAGTAGTGCGTACGACACTCCACCATCACTGCCAGCACACAAAGTGATGTTATTCGGACATGAGATACAGAGAGAGAGACAACTGTCGATGACATGCCTCGCTCAGGCAACCCAAGGGCTCCTGCTGCAGTGGATGACCACTACCTACGGATTATGGCTCAGAGGAGCCCTGACAGCAATGCCACCATGTTGAATAATATTTTCGTGCAGCCACAGGATGTCGTGTTACGACTCAAACTGTGCGCAATAGCATGATGAGCAACTTCACTCCCCACGTCCATGGCGAGGTCCACCTTTGCAACCACGACACCCTGCAGAGCGGTACAGATGGGCCGAATAACGTGCCGATTGGACCGCTCAGTATTGGCATCACGTTCCCTTCACCGATGAGTGTCGCATATGTCTTCAACCAGAAAATCGTTGGAGACGTTATTGGAGGCAACCCGGTCAGGCTGAATACTTTATACACACTGTTCAGCGAGTGCAGCAAGTTGCAGGTTCCCTGCTGTTTTAAGGTGGCGTTGTGCAGGGGCGACGTACGCCGCCGGTGTACGACCATATCGGCAGCATATTGGCGAAGCATTCGTCTTCATGGACGACAATTTGCGCCCCCATCGAGCACGTCTTATGAATGACTTCCTTCAGGATAACGACATCTCTCAAGTAAAGTGGCCAGCATGTTCTCCAGACATCAAACCTATCGAAAATGCCTGGGATGGATTGAAAAGGGCTGTTTCTGGACGACGTGACCCACTAACCACTCTGAGGGATCTACGCCGAATGGCCGTTGAGGAGTGGACAATCTGGACAAACAGTACCGTGATGAACTTGTGGATAGTTTGCCACGACAGATACACTCAAGTATCGATGCAAGAGGACGTGCTACTGGGTATTAGAGGTACCTGTGTGTACAGCGGTCTAGACCACAATCTCTGAAAGTCTCCGTGTATGGTAGCATAAGGTGCAGTGTGTGATTTTCATGAGCAATAAAAAGTGCGGAAGTGATGTTTATGTTGATCTCTATTCCAATTTTCTGTGCAGATTCTGGAATTATCGGAACTGAGGCGACGCAAAACTTTATTTGTTGTATGTATTTACATGTACTTCTAAGGAAAGTTTAAGAATGTTAAACGTTTATGGGACAACTCATGTATGCCCTAGTTCTCCACACATTGGCATTATTAAGACAACATAAATGCTAAGCTAGATATTAGTGGTTATTCATATAATATTGCAATATATGATCTCGTACATATTGTAGCACAGGTATACGAATACGTCTTTTCTTTATGGAACAAATTGTGTGTCCTTTAAATGTCGTCTTTATGGAAATATTAACACTACACCATATGAAAATGAATGTATGTTTATGTAATACGGCAATGTATGGTTAAGTACATAAGATAGTATACCACCGTACTTCAAAAGGTTCAAATGGCTCTGTGCACTATGGGACTTAACTTCTAAGGTCATCAGTCCCCTAGAACTTAGAACTGCTTAAACCAAACTAACCTAAGGACATCCCTGCCCAAGGCAGGATTCGAACCTGCCACCGTAGTGGTCGCGCGGTTCCAGAATGTAGCGCCTAGATCCGCTCGGCCATCCCGGCCGGCATACCAATGTACTATTTCCTCTCCCTCCCCCTGCTCACCTTGCTTCTGTTCCAACTCCGATTACGTCTCTGCCCCCTCTCCAAACCCCAATGTTCTTTGCTAGGCAGCTGAGTTATACACACCTATTAGTTCTAATTTCAAGACCTATACTTGCACTGAACTGTATCAGTCTTTTAGTTGAGCTATACAGCTTAAGTTAGTTTTAAGGTTCTTCCTCCACCACCCTTGTCTTATAGGATCTTTCAACCACACATGATAATATTAGATTTATGTACGTTTTGTGTACCATTTCAACAACAGATTGCCATTTTAGAATTTTAATAACCGCTACTAATCTGTGATGGACTCCAGTATCTGTGAAAAAGAATGTATCTATATCTCCTTGAAAATACGTATAGATCCTGTTACGTTCAGATCAAACCTTCACTTGCTTTATTAGTAAGACTACACTGAAATGTAATTTATTATAGTCATGTGATATTGTAGTGTTTGGCTTAGATTATAATATAGCATACTGATGTACCGTCTTGGAAACGTATAAAGAACGTATTATGTTTGGTTCAGGTTTTCCTATGCTTCTAAACTACAGGTAAGTAGTACAGGTCACAGATGTGTCATGCTCTGCCTACTACCCACTACCTTCCTCCATGTCCACCTCAAAGTCTGTTCGATTCCTCAGCCACCCCAGCACCTCCCACTGGCGCTCGACCATCATCTCCTGCCCTCTCCCCACAACCCTCATTCCCTGTCACTTGTCTCTCCTCTTGCTGCCCACCCCCCGCCCTTCATTCTCCATCCACTGAACAGTCGTGTTCTATTGTCGGGACTTTTATTTTAAGAAAGTGTGTAGAATGTCAATGAGCAGTTCAGGATCAGGATCTTTCAGTTTCTGAGTTTTGTGGCAGTCCTGCCATTTCACGTGGCTCGTACACGTTGTTGCACAGGTGTAACATCTTTTGTGTATGTCTCCAAGAGTCAGTGAATTACGATTTTATAATACTGCAGCGATACTATCGTTCTGAGATCAGAATTTTGTTGTTCATATGAAATAGTCAGTATGGTATATTGCAATGTATTCATGTAAGAGGCTGTTTTGAACGTGTATAGTGTATTACAAGGACATGTTAATCATTTAGGTAAATAAATATCCACCTTCCCTTTCCTGGTTCACCTCTGGTAATGCAAACATCATGTGACTCAGACAGTGGTCCCGCTTTGTTGCTATACCTGTTTTCAAATATGTTAACTTCAGTTGATGAGACGAATGCTGATCACAGGAATGTATCGACTGTGAAATACGCGATTCTGTGTACTTAATGGTTTTTCTCTGTGCACAATGTTAGCCATATTATGCAACTTCTGTGTTTACTCGTATCCTCGTATTCTGTAAAAGCGCCACTAGTCTGTAAGACCAGAAATTTATTTCTTCGACGGTGACATATCACAGACAAGTAAGATATATTTTAACACGTAAACAATGTTTTCAAATGCGTAGTAACTTCTTTTTCCTATGCCCTGCACTGTATGCTATATACGTTTTATAATATTCCGTTCAACATGCAGTTCAGAGTGGCAGTACAGCCGAAATCCTGACTGTGTACGATAAATGGACAATTAGCAGTCAAATGGCGAAAATTTCTAAGGAAAAATTGTATATGACTACGGTACCCCACAAAAGAAAAATAGTTATCGTCTGCGTTCAGTGACATATTTCCATAGGGAATAGTGTCGGAAGAGGACTAAAGCTTCCTGTGATGGGGTACCATCTAACAATCCTGTTCAGATTTTTTTGTGTGAAGACCCTGGTAAAACAGGAGACGTTCTTTCCCCAGTGTAGTATGCGCCTGTATGCACGTTACAATGCAATCCCTAATACGAATCCTGATATACACTAATGAGCTGTTTCCGGCCACCATAATAGCGGTGAGAACACTAAAATGACGGAGAGGACGTTTATCGTAGAGCAATGTGACGAATGCCCGGGGACCGAAATCAGCCGAGAGAGAGTGGTAAATGAGCAAATACCAAACTCTCAAACAAACAAGTGAGCGAATAACATTGTGACCTAGCAAGCTTCAGATGTGTGAAACCTCAGAGGCCATTCTTTCTAGTAGGGAAGAGGTAATCCATGGAGAGGTGTCGCTTAATTCGATTAATGAAGTGATGACAATTAAGTGACAGAAACAAATGAAGCACAATGTGGTGACAGTTGATGGATGGGACTTCAATTTGGTGTCGCTGAAACAGTTTTGCATGGCACCCATGAGCAAGACTGTAAGGAGGACACATCTTCAATTCGTTTTGTTGTTTCCCTCCATGACAGCCATCTCAGCTTTGCAGTTTTGCTTTGAAAAGTTGCAGTCATCCCTAATGAATCTTTTTACTGTCCACCAGTGCACTGCTATAATTCGTGTGTGAACAGTACTGAGATAGGAAAACGAATATATTGAACCATATCGCCTCAGACTATTACTCATTACTCAAACTGTATAGATTCGTTTGTAATATTTCTTTCTCAGGTAAAATATCATGATCTTTTTGCAATTTTCTGTTTCTGTGTTTTTCGATTAATGTCATGCTGATGAGGTCTCTATTTCCATGTGTGAACAATGAACACTATAAACTAGTGGGACACATTGACAGGTTTTACAAAATAGTTTCTTCGTACAAATATTGATTTTTGTGAATTTTCTATTATTCTATAAAGGTCATTGGTCACTGTTATGTCGTGCCAATGTGAGTGTTTTGCCTGTTACACATATTAAGGTATATCGAGACAGGAGAATTAACACATAATTCATCAGTGTAACCATTGACTTATACTGAAATTTTTTCTCAACTTATATGTAAGATATGTAGATTTATGTAAAATTGTTTATCATTCATCATTTGTAAGATTCTTAATATGATGTGCTTGAATGGAAGTCTTCAGTTGTGTAGTCATATACAACTAGAGTAACACTTACTGACTTGTGTGCTTTTTTTTAAGGAATCATTTTTCCCCCTGTGTAGCCAAATTGTTGGCCCAGTATACTAAAAGATAGTTTTTCTTCATATAATGGTGATATCAGTAAGTTTTATCTTCATGTTCAGAGATTTGTTTCCAGAATAATTGTTTCTCAATATTCTCTCTTACTGAATGATATCTGAATAATTTTTGTTGAAAACTTCATCAATCATCTTTCTGTTTTTAAAAGGTTAACTTATTCATGTCTGTCAATAGGTTGTAATTGAAACATTTTGTAGTGACCACAGTGGTTTGCAGCTCACCTCTTTCCTTTCATTACTACATTAAGATGAACGGCAAAGAAAAGGTTACTCATCATTGATGTCATATTAAAAGAGCAGCTCCAGTGTAATTTTGTTTCCCAGCATTGGTGAAATGGGTACGTATCAGTACCTTTAATGTAATTTTGTGGTATACTTTATTCACATTTGGTTAGTCTTGCAGATTACAGTTCAGCTGTTTGATTTACATGGAACGTAGGTGGGAGAAGGAAAGCATAGGAAACTGCCGTTTATTGACTCTCCCTGTATTTCACCTCAGCAGCCTCTCTTATCCTCTCTCCATAATCCCCACTACGGATATGCTCCGTAATGTATGAATGTGTGAGTAACTGGATGTGTACTTGTAACTGGAGAATCAGAGTAGTCTTGTTTTATCCTTTCTTTTTTGAGGCTGAATAACATTCTGGCGAATTTTATTTGGAACCGGGCTTGTGGCTCGAGGTGAGCAGGGACATGTGCACCTCACTCTGTTTAATAGTGCGCTTTATGACTGGTGAAGTATACACTGACATTGGAAGCAACGGGAATTTCCACTTCTCTCTTCGTACTTACTCTGGTAAACCTCAGGGGGAAGAAAACCACTACCTTCTAGGAATTTTGGTAATTACCTACCTGGTTGAGTAATGGTGGCTTCCCCCCATTATTTTGTTGACTGACTGCATAATTTCGTCACTCTGTGTGGGTGCTCTGGTCACACAATGGGTAATGTAGATTTCTAAAATGCTAGAAGACATCACTCTGGCTGGGTCTGTATTCTGAGTAAGACATGCTCTTCTGAGCTCATTCAGGGTAAGTTATTTTCTGTTAGGATCAATTAAGTAATTAATCATTCAATATAGGTGATCGCTGCATTATTTAAATTCAGCCACCAGAGAATAAACGCTATTTGGTGACACGTGAAGCCATGATTTTTCTATGCTCTATTGCTTTTCTGTTGCTCTGTTGCCTCACCCTGACAATTAATCAGACCATTGATTGCTGAGCAGAACGAATACGTACATTGAAATCTACAGTTATGTGTCCTGGTTTTTACTTTTTTTGTATTTTGGTTGGATCGAAATGAAGGTGATGGATCACCCAAAACTGTGCCATACCGTTGTCCTCTATGCCGCTTATTGATCATTATGGATACTTGCAAGCCAGGGAAGATGTTGATAGTTAGAGATTTGTCAGACTTATCGGAATTTTATCCTGGATGGTGACCTTAGCTTCCGACTCCCCTGTAATGATGTTGCTTATTGGTGTTTGCATTCTATTTATTTTCCTTCTGAGCTTCCTGTTAGCCAATGTAAATGCTTGGATCACGAATATAAGATATTGTTACATTCCAAAGTGCATCCGTGAATTATCTCCTCTGGATAAATATCTCCCATTGAGGATATTCTTTTGGAAAAAACACCCCACTTTAACTACTTTATGAATAATTTTTTTATGCACAAGTTAAGAATGGAGAGCTTATTGATGTTTACTTCATGGAACATAATTCGATTTTAGTTTTCCCGCCATGTTAACTCCGCCATCATCCTACACTCCTGTGAGGTCATTGATAATAACGCTCCTTAGTTGATAAATCGTTGCAGAAGTTTGATATAGTCCAATCTCTGGACCATCGTATCATTATAATGATATAAATATCTTGCACACTTTATACAGTTTAATGTACAATTTTTTACCGATTGCCGACGACGTTGCATTCAATGGAGTCGTGATATAGCGATTCTTCCTGTATGCATGACAGTTTCAAAACAGAAAAATACAAAAAGGCTGCTGGATACCGTGAATACAAAAGATGTGTTAAATCTTAGTGTGGTATCACCGCCAGACACCACACTTGCTAGGTGGTAGCTTTAAATCGGCAGCGGTCCATTAGTACATTTCGGACCCGCGTGTCGCCACTGTGTGATCGCAGACCGAGCGCCACCACAAGGCAGGTCTCGAGATACGGAATAGCACTCGCCCCAGTTGTACGGACGACGTAGCTAGCGATGCACACCGACGAAGCCTCGCTCATTTGCAGAGCAGATAGTTAGAATAGCCTTCAGCTGAGTCAATGGCTACGACCTAGCAAGGCGCCATTAGTAACATTGCATGTATCTAAAGAGTCTCACTTGTATCGCCACAATCTCCAGATGTACCAAAAGGATGGATTAAAGTTACGTATTCCAGAAGCTACGTACTTTTCTTTATAGCATTCATTACGTATCCTCTTTCACACCTCTCGCACCCTGCTTTGGCTTAGCGCGTGCCTTTCGGCTTCCTCTCATTGTGTCTAGGCTGTCTTGTCTAGACACAACACTTAGAACTTTAAAATACTCAAACTGTTCGCGATCTGTTACCAGGTCTAAAACTGCTTTAAATCCACATCATTACAAGTTTGAGATAAATTTCACACAGAGGACTGAAAGCAATACACAGTTTTATAAGTCGGAATATGTCACTCAATTGTGGTTTACAATGATTATTTTGCTTCTGTATTTTCCCACCAACTCGAAGTAAGGGCCTCTTTGCGTTTCACAGACTACACTCTTATCAAATTAATTTAATTGTATTTAGTTGTTAACCCTTTGCGACAGCGGAAGCTCCACAAGTTATACTGAAGTTATCAGTCATTTTACCCTGGCCAATGATATCTTCCCCTGCACAAAATACTTTTTCTTATAAATACAATTTGAAATGATTGTTTAGAAATGTTGTAAATTATCCGTTGCTTTCAAACAGCAGTTGGTTTCACAAACTACACTCTTATCAAAGTAGTTTAATTGTGTTCAGTTATTGACCCTTTGCGACAACAGAAATTCCGTAAGGAATAATGAAGTTATCAGTCATTTTACCCTGGTCCACGATATGTTCCTCTGCACAAAAATTTGTTTCTTATACATATACATTTTGAAATGATTGTTAAGAAATGTTTTAAATTATCCGTTGCGTGCAAACAGCGGAAGTAATTATCGTTTACCATTCAGATCTTTAAAATACTATGCACATGCAAACAATAAATATCTGCACGGGCAAAAATGTTTCAAACTTTCTGCACATCGAAGCATGATCCACCAGCGTGCTGCCATGACACAGAAATATCTTTACAGTTAGAGCAAACTCTGTTATTGAACAGTAAAAACAGCTCATGTGTTATTGTAACGTAGTAGCTCATCTTACACCCGTTTCCCCTAGTTGAAGATATTTTTCTTCTGGGTGCATCAGTGTGATACTGTAAACATATATATAAATAAATTTTCTCTCTTTTCGTGAGAGTGCTGAGTCGACTAGCTTCTTACCGCTATCAATCATTCTCTTGTATTCGAAGATTAAGAAAGCTTTAAGATGTATATATTAGTAACCAAACAGTATTGTACAAATGAAAACATGGTCCGTTGTAGGCTATGCGTTAATGTTATTTGTTTAATTTTTGCGAAAAGCTAATTTCGACTCTGCGCCATTTTTACGCATATGCGTGACGTCAACATAGCTACACCATGTTTTACATTGTGTAAATATCGGACTCACCTTGCACATACATATCTGCACGTCATAATTCATATATACAAAGGGAAGCCAAATTCTCGCACTCGGACTTTACAGCGAGATTCCTCACATACCAGCAAAACAAAACTGTCTGTCACAAAATTCCTTCCTGCGCATATTTGGGACAGTAAATGGATATAAATATTGGCAGTCGGGCAACACTGTAATCACGTGTACGGCAACTACCTTTGTCAGGCGGTAGCAGGAGGTCTGTGCAGCTAGTGCAGGAGATAGCGTTTCGGGATAGCACGTAGGAGGTCGACGGTTCGATTGCAGGTCGTGGCTTTTGTTTCATTTACTAAAAGTAGTCTGCGTGGTACGGTATTTGGCGTCTTAATCGTCATGCAGCGATTACAGTGGGTCTTCTACAAAACATGTGCTGTTACGTATTATGAACACAGAAATGGATGTACAATGTTTTTCATTGGTCCGGTTTTAAAGACACCTTTTGCATGTCGTAGATGCACCACTACATCTACTTGAATCTAGACCTATTTTGTGTGCACCCTCCCCCAATGGCCCCTCGATTAATAGCAAGTATTATGTTTGCCACGTTGATGTCCATTACATTTTGTTAGAGCCTTACGTGCTTCGCAAATAATTTCAGTGGAATCATTGAGGGAGTGCACACAGGAAACAGGATGGGAATGTAGTAGATGCAGTGGCGAGAAACAATTCACGCTTACGACGTGGAAAAGGCTTGTTTAGAAGCTGACCAGTGAAAACGATTGTACTTTCATTTTTGTGTTCGTAAACACGAAACTGCAAATGTTTACGTAAAAAACCCACTGCAATCGCTGTATGACGGCTAAGACGCCAGATGCTGTATATACATAACTTATCTGAAAAAAGTAAGAATTGTTTTTGTGGAATTTTGTTGTTTTGTGCATAGTTAAGTACAGCTTACGTCTAGAATAAAATAATGAGTAAACTTTCGCTACTCTCCATTTCGCATATTTATATACGTGGGAGATTTTGTGCTTGTTCTTTTTTTTTATTCTTCAGACAAATGTAGATCCCCTATTCGTGTATTATTTAACAAATTAACTTCCGGGCTATGAAACAGACATTCTTACGTTACACCCATACAACAAATTACGTTTGTTATACACTTCTTTATTAAATGTTCGCTTGTAGTCACGCTTATTTCATCTCGTCACTTTCCCAGAGAACAGATTTGGTCCGGGAGGCCATTCTTCCTTCTCGGCTAACTTTTTCTGGTAAAGTCCTTTTCTGTTAGTGCTTAGTACATGTTCAACAAAGTTCATGTTGACAGTGCACAGGAAAGCCTATTCCTGCACAATAAATAACCAACTCCAAACACAAACTGCTGTTTGCGGAAATTATTAAATTCAAGTTGTACTATCTACCAACAAGGCCACTTGAGTACAAATGAGGCGCTGAGAGCCAGAAGGATCAAAAGCACATGGTCTTTGGGCCCCCATATTGAAGTGAGTATCAGAGAAACCAGCGAGACAGCCTTTCGTGAATGTTGAGATATGCGTACACTGTGGGCTTACAGTACAGGTAAACCTGACCCACCATAGAATCAACAGCTGTCAGAATCACGATTAAATACTACAGTCTCACAAACGACGACTATGCACTTTATGGTTCTGAGCGCATCAAATGGATTACTGTATGAAAAAACCCCAAACTTAGTGTACTATATCGCATTCAGAATCCCAAAAAATAGGTTTTCCTATGACTCTGAGTATAACATACACTGAATGACCTGTCTAATTTCATATAGTCAGTGAATTGGCATGTTTGTGGTTTGTGGTACCGCCTAGTGGCTATTATGGCAAGCGAACGTTGATAAAAGTCTGCCGCCGTGTGTTACCACATGGTGGCATTGACATAGACTTGCAGCTGCGTGGGAAGGGCTGGAAGTGTACGCCGCAAACCGCGCACGTTGTTTATCAAATCCATATGTATTTACCCTATTAGGCAATTACGTCACTCCGGTTGCGCATGCGCAGAAGCTAGTCAAAATGTGCACAAGTGAGGGTGTACTCACGACCCTGAACCCAAGTTTCACTGAGTCTAGGGGTATTTACATGCTCTTGTGCTCTTACACAACAGCCACCACTGTCCTCTACTGCACCAAATGCGCAGCTTTCTGTTATCTCCTGACAGAGGTAGCTACACGTAGCCGTAATTACAGTGTTGCCCCATTGCAAATCCTTAGTTCATTCACTGCCTTAAGTATACGTAGGACGAAGATTAGTCCGAGACATTTTTTTATTGCTAGTATGTGAGGAATCGCAGGAATCGCACTGTGAAGTCCGTTTAAGCGAATTGTTCTTCACACTATATATATATATATATATATATATATATATATATGTATATATATATATATATATATATATATATATATATATATATACAGGGTGAGTCTGGATATATTTCGTAAACCACATCAAATACTGACGAATCGATTCCACAGACCGAACGTGATGAGAGGGGCTAGTGTAATTGGTTAATACAAACCATAAAAAAATGCACGGAAGTATGTATTTTAACACAAACCTACGTTTTTTAAAATGGAACCCCGTTAGTTTTATTAGCACATCTGAACATATAAACAAATATGTAATCAGTGCCGTTTGTTGCATTGTAAAATGTTAATTACATCCGGAGATATTGTAACCTAAAGTTGACGCTTGAGTACCACTCCTCCGCTGTTCGATCGTGTGTATCGGAGAGCACCGAATTACGTAGGGATCCAAAGGGAACGGTGATGGGCCTTAGGTACAGAAGAGACTGGAACAGCACATTACGTCCACATGCTAACCCCTTTATATTGGTCTTTTTTACTGACGCACATGTACATTACCATGACGGGTGAGGTACACGTACACACGTGGTTTCCATTTTCAATTACGGAGTGGAATAGAGTGTGTCCCAACATCTCAGGCCAACAGATGTTCAATGTGGTGGCCATCATCTGCTGCACACAATTGCGATTACAATGAATGTCGTACACGCCGCAGTACATCTGGTGTAATGTCGCCGCAGGCTGCCACAATACGTTGTTTCATATCCTCTGGGGTTGTAGGCACATCACGGTACACATTCTCCTTTAACGTACCCCACAGAAAGAAGTCCAGAGGTGTAAGATCAGGAGAACGGGCTGGCCAATTTATGCGTCCTCCACGTCCTATGATACGCCCGTCTAACATCCTGCCAAGGGTCAGCCTAGTGTTAATTGCGGAATGTGCAGGTGCACCATCATGCTGATACCACATACGTCGACGCGTTTCCAGTGGGACATTTCCGAGCAACGTTGGGAGATCATTCTGTAGAAACGCGATGTATGTTGCAGCTGTTTGTTACAACACGCAACTGAACGTCGGAGGTTTCAAGCGTCAACTTTAGGTTACAATATCTCCGGATGTAATTAACATTTTACAATGCAACAAACGGCACTGATTACGTATTTGTTTATATGTTCAGATGTTCTAACAAAACTAACGTTTTTCCATTAAAAAAACATAGTTTTGTGTTAAAAAACATACTTCCGTGCATTTTTATATGGTTTGTATTAAACAATTACACTAGCCCCTCTCCTCACTTTCGGTCAGTGGAATCGGTTCGTCAGTGTTTGATGTGGTTTATGAAATATATCCAGCCGTAACGTTAGGTGACTCACCCTGTATATATATATATATATATATATATATATATATATATATATATATATATGTGTGTGTGTGTGTGTGTGTGCGTGTGCGTGTGGACATAATCCAAATCATAATGCTATACCATCACATAACAGTAACTAGGTGTACTGTACCCTGACAACCGTGTAGATATTAGGCATGTGGCTGAATATGAAGCAGTGCAGTGTCGAAATTAGCTATCGCACAGATTAATGAAAGTTGGCCCTGTGCGCTCTGAGGGTTCCGAACAAACTTAATCAGGTGCATAGACTTCGTCGATACAGGCAGTAGAGAATCTCTACCAACATTCCGTGTTAATACACGTAGATACTGATAAGAGACCGGTTCTCGCAATTTAAAAACTTTCGAGATTGTTTTATTTTTAAGTTTTAAGTAGGATAACAAATGTCAACAAAAACACTTTTATCGTGTGATTTAATGACCCATTATCAATTTTCGGCTACTCTTTCATGTTCTTGGGCTGATAACTCTTGCTGGATGCTAAATTTCATGATAATAGGTCAAGGGGATGTCCCGTAGTCGCTTTGAAGAGTGAGTTTGAGAGTGTCCAAATATGTGATATAAATGGTCGTATCTTCCGACTGCATTGACTTAGAAGCATACGTTTATTCCGCCAAAGGATTATAGACCTCAGTACGTGGCAAAAAGTTCAAGATCGTATGCCTACCCGTTCCTGAGAGAAAGGAGTGTCAACAGACGGACCGATAGTCGAAAAACAACCTAATTTCTTGTCAAATTTCGTAATTAAAAGTCAATAGGATTTAGTACACAGTTTTTGATGAGTGAGTCAGAAACTTCAATTTCTTACAACACCGAGAGACCGTAGATCTAAGTATGTGGCAACATTTTAAATTGATGCGTCTACCCGTTTCTGAGGAAAATAGTTTAAACAGTCCAACGGGCAGGCAAACAAAAGGACAACAAGAAAAAAGCAAACGGACAAAAAAATCAAGGTTCCGTTTTCACCGATTGAGCTCCAGAACGTTAATGTAAAGCCTAAAACGGAAATTATAAATTATAAAAAGTTGTAGAGCCACAAAAAAATAAAACTCTAAAAACATTGTCTGTTCACAATGGATTATTCGGTCTTCATATATATTTAACAGTTCGTGTTTTGGGAAAACATACTCTGAAATGATGATTTTGACTAAAGGAACTCTATAAATAAGAAAAACTCGACATAATTGAAGTTTTTCATACTATACAATTTCCTTATACAATCATTATATGCATTTTTAACAGTTACTGAATTGTTAAAACATGTAGAGAACAATACAAAACAATTACAACATTGTGTGTAACATAGTAACGTGGCACAAAGCTGTTACAATTGACGTACGTACATGTAAAACGTCGTTATAAAATACAACTTTAGTAATTACAGACGATCTATTTCTTCCAAGTAGTGCATAGTATTCCAAATTACAAAACTGTATTTTCTTTTATCTTTGCTTATCGAAACATTTTGGCGGGGAGCTACGTGAGCGTGAGTGTAATACAAACTCGTCTGATAAATTTGTGCGCATTTGATGTACACAGTAATGTAAAATGGATTACCTTCCACAGAATACATCTTTTCAATCAACTTTTGTCAGGAAAACGGTTTTGCAAGCTACACTGTAAAATATATTTATATGACATTCGCTTTCTTTTGTATGTAGGAGTGCGTAAGAAATTAGGGAAAATTTAGTAGAAGGCTGCAGGAACACGCTGTCATGCTAACGTAATAAAGTGTTGCGACGTAGGTGGTTGTATTTAGCGCCTTTTAATTAAGTTATAAACTACACACCACGGAGGACGTCGTCACCACTTACATTGGTGTAAAGTTCATTGATACAAATTCATTAGCACTTTCCAAACAACCGTATAAACAGTATTTTATTATGATTAATTATACTGTATGACCATTCCATTTCTCAGGTAAATAATAATCGCATTTCGTATAAAATTATCGTTTGAAGAACTAATGCACGTCGTAGATTCTTCCCAGTGGAATACAAACGATTATTTCAAGCCATGACAGTCTGTTCATGTACTTTTGTATCAAATTTCTACAACGTTAGGATGATTTCATTTCCAGTAAGCACTAAACGTTTCTTGAACTGATTTATAGACTTTATTAAGCCTTTTTCCCAGGAAATCAGTTTTGCATTATTACAGTCGTACATAAAACGGAGAACATAATTCTCATAGTTAGGTTGGCTATGAGACCCAGTGGGTCAAGCGGTCAGAGATACTATAAATTAAAAATATATATTACCTGAATAACTGGAACTTCAGCCACCGAACAATAAATCGGAAACCTCGTTTTCGTATTGTTATTACTTGCGTTATCCGAGGAATATTTTACGAACCAACCACCTAATTTAGAGAGTGTTTCATCTTCGAACAATACGTATTATTTGGCATAGAGAGGGAAAACTATGGCTTTCATTAAGATCTTGAGTTATAGCACATGATGATAGGTGAATGCTTTCTAAATCGAACGAACCCAGTAACTGAAAGGGGGATGCAGGTGTACGAACTACATCTCTATTATATTGGCGATTCATCCGTGGCAGCAGAAGAATCCAGCTCTCTGGGGGTTAGTAGTCTCTCTCTCTTTGGACTAAAGAGAGATACTGCTGGTAGTTATAGCCCAGACTGTTTCTGAACTGCTGAGAAATTTCAGTTAGCAAGCTATTGCACAAAAGACTGCCACTGGTAAAAATGGGGTGGAAAGGTAGGTAAAAACTTATATTAATATGTTGATATATGACAACTCACTAGTTTAGTGAACCGGAAAAATAGTTACCAGTGAAAATTCTCATGCTCTTCACAGATCTACACAGATTAAAAAAACACAATTATTAATTAATTATGGAGATGTTATTTAATGACGAATATATCAAAGGGCTTTTCTCACAGCCTCCGGAAAAATTTTAATTAGGACCACACTTTAGCAGAGCTTTGCAAAAATACTCTTACTAATGAAACACATAAAGAGATTAAATTATATAAATTGAGATCCACTTACGTTGTTTCACCTCTGTCAACGAACAAAGACAGATGCTTATTAAAATAAATCTTACACTCGGTAGCAGACTAATTCTAAAAGGAGCGGAACTTAGCTGGTCCGACCACTGAAGCAACTGTCTGTGAGCGGTAATACGGAGAGAAGGAGAAAGACGACAAGGGAGCACGTTATGAAAACACTTTGCCTGTTTACAGCACCAACATCGCTGGGTTTTGACAGTTATCTCAGAAAACAGTGCGTTACCCGATTCAGAGCTTTTCCCGTCGGCAAAGAAACTCGGTTAGCGTGAAAACCGCGAGCTACTCGCCTGGATATAAGCGCATTAGCCGAGCAAACGAAGCCAGTGATAGCGCCGCCAAGGGCGATGTGCGCATTCAGCAGATTGAAAGCTGCCCCAGGGCCAGCTGCAAAATTTGTTTTCGCCTGTGTAAGCGACAAAAATATCTACGCTGCTATACCCGTGAGAGCGAGCGAACTCCGCAACTGTATAGAGAAGTAAAACAAGAGAGACTGAGCAATTAGTCGCATACAGTTTCATCAAATGAAGGGTACTTTAGCCACTAGAGTTCCGGCCCTAAGTGCCTCTTCGGAAAAGTATCCCAGGTATGCTATCTAGTTTTAAATGTTCCTCATCAGAACAAAGTGTTTTCTAAAAGAATACAGAAAGTATCTTTAATTTTGTGCTTGTATCCACCAAATTGTCCTCAGACATCATGCGACACAGAAAAAAAAAACATAAATTCAATATAAATAAATACATACAAAAATTTCCTCCACATGAAGAAAAAGTAAAATGTCATACAAAATTTATGCTTGTATTTGAAGACAGGATTCGGCCTCGACTAGTCACAGGTATGTATAGTAATTGTGGTCAACAAAACTGTTTTCATAGTTTTTACTTTTGATATGAAGCTATATATATTTGATGAAAGATTTTTGTCTCCTTCACTGATAATCTGGTTTCCTACTAGGCATTCAGTAGACACATGTGATTATCACGTTCAAGTCACTTCCTGATAACAAAGTGATTACTGTTTGTACAAGACGCTCTCCTATTTACCATTGCTCATGACCTGCATATACCAGGCGTAAAATACAGTACGGTGAATTTGATATGGAGTTTACTTTATTGAAATTATTCATATGAAATAATGGCCATATTGTCAAACAAAATGCAGCCAGCATTTCTACCGTGTTATTAAAGAATTCTGGTCTAATTAAGTTTATTACTCTTTTTCTTCTTCGCCTAGCATCAAGCATGAGGGCGTTTCTATTATTGAGTTTGGAGTTCTGTATCTACCCGTTCCACCTACCCCTTCGTGTGACAATATTCTTAGTTCTACCGTCAAGTACTAGAAATACATTCATCGAATCTACTTGTACATGATTCCACACGCACACGCACACAAATATATATATCAAAACTTAAAAAAATATCGTTTACGTAGCTCTCATTTTCTTCGTGTACTCTATCTTATAACCCATAACACAACGATACAGGGGGCTCTAAGTAATTATTATTTTATTTATTTATTTATTACGTAAATACTCGTGTACTGAAGCGACATTTAAGTACCACTGAGTTAGTTCACTGCTGGTCTTTTTGACACTTCCTTCATTAAACTATTCCTAGTTGGATCTGACATGGTGGATAATGCACACTAGTTAGTGGTTGTATCGCAATGGTCACTTAATAGAAAACGGGTCTAGAGCGATGGAAAGTCGATGTCCTTTCGACAGGTATAATATGTCTACTAGGTATGCAAGATCACCGTGCAGGTCATCAGAGCACACTACCTGCCCGACGAGGTATAGAGTACACAGCTATTCGATTGTAAGGGGCATATTGCCTGTAGAAACTGGTAGCAGATAAGAGTTTTCTTATCAGCACCCCTTGGCGCTACACGGAAATAACATTTTTTAGGTGAGATACAATGATATCTAAATATCTTGACAAAATTACTGCGAACGTCCGTCCGATGTTTGTCGCGGTTTTCTCTGCGATCGAATAGAATATCAATCCCTGGTATGTTACTGTCTCATTCTAAATGCGTAATAAGTTCTGAAATTTCTTCAGACCGAAGTCAGTTGCAGTTTTCAGCGTGTGCACTTGGAAAGTGCCGCCTTCCAACAAAGGGTAGGTAGCGTTATGATCTTTAACGGGAGGAAATCGCCACACGCTAATTGATTAGCAACTCTATAAAGCGTTTCTCGTGAAAGACACCTGACACTTCAACCAGTGAACCCTTTTCTGTATGGTTAATACAAGTGCAGAGTTTCTCTGAGTCTTCCTAAACTCTATGCGTTCCGTGAAGTCAGTCCGCCTGAATGAATTCCTGCGACATTCACTGAAAACGAAGTCACGCTTCATGTAAGTTCATCTAAGTACATGATTCATCTTCTCATTTTACCAAACATCTACATTCCTCCATTCGTCTCGCAGTGCTCAATATAACGCTACAAACTGGATGGGAGATATAAAGAAGATACTCTTGAATGGAATACTGCTGTAAATATCTGTGCTATGTTATTCCCTAATGAAGTGGCTTTCTGAAAATTCTTCCGCAAGGACGAGAGTTGGCGATAAGTTGCAGTTACTACCTTTCGGCGAAGGCATTAGCAATCATGTTTCACATGCTTCCGGCTCCTGGCTGTCACAGTGGTGATTTAGCAGCTTTCATGACATGCGATCTTTATGAGCAGCAGAACTTGTAGGACAATTCATAGTGATCCATTACCCAAGTTTCTAACCTACGCAGCCGAACTAACTTCATCTATTGGCAATTCGTCACATATACCTCTTGTAAAATACTATAGCACCTGGTTGGGCTGTCATCACGATTTCACGACCTCAAATCTGTAATAGTCTGTCTCATTTCGTCGCCAGCTAAGCAACGAAGAAGTGTAGAGGAACGTCCTCCGAGCACTTTGTTCATTGTTACCTTCACAGATACCCATTTGACACGACCATCAAAAGCATAGCACGCATTTTGCAAAGTCTTCCGTTGTAAAGAAACATACGTCAGACTTTTGTGTTTCAACATCGTGAGCAGTAGTCCAGAAAGTAGTCACGTGGAGTGCGCTATATCAGACGAAAAGATAAATACGCGGTCCAATGAGAGGTCTTAAATACAATGAAGGAGTATGACATCTACGGCTGCAGGTTCTCACAGACTGGGTATTGTAACGGAGTATGTAGCTATTACCGTTTCTTTTCAAAGTGAGACGAAATTAAATAACTTGCCGTTTCACATTTTCGTGTAACGAATTCTGCAAAAGGACAACTGTACTAATTTTATTAGCAAGGAATAAAGGAAATTGCTCCGGTTGGTCGTTATAATTATGCAAGTGCAGCACAGTCTTTAACAAGAAGGTATTCTGCAAAGAAACATGGCGTCTCTCGTAAAAACAAAGCGATATTTCCATTGCTAGATTCCGCTACTACTTCATTAGATTCTCGTCATAAATAGTCGCTCACGTCCATAACTGTTATTCACTTTATCACGTCTGACATTAATACAAAGCTATTGACACCGTCACAAGGAGTGGCGATGTGGTGGGGCCAACGAAAAGTTACTGCATAAATCACAATTTCCGCTTGTAGGTAAACGTGGAGCGAAACCTTAGTAGGCAGTGTCTTGCATCTGAAAAATGTATGATCATTAACAATCTAAACCAGTTCTGATCAGTAAATACAGCTCTATGTATTTCTCGGCAGCGAAGTGGTGACAGTGAGTTGATCTTCTTCACGATATTCACACAGACTCGTGATAAAGCGTTCATGGTATAAGCAAATTTCCGAAAACTATACTTGCTGTAGCGTTTGAGGGTGAGAGGCTTCTCTCGTAGCTGTAGCTACATGAGATGGATGGGAAAAAGAATCTCACGTTCCTTTATTCAGAGTTAAATTTTCTTTCTGTACAAAAAACACAGAATTATGGCTGACGTTTCTAGTGATTGACCAAACGCAAATTAACTTAATTTCTAATATTCAAACAAAAATTGTAGGTTATGAGTCAATTAACAAAATTTTATCCATGTGAACTCGATTTCTCGTCGGATTTGTTCGTGGATAGCCTCACAGATAAAACATGAATACAATTTAATACCTTCATTTCACATAGATGTCAGCTACACAGGAATTAGCGACGCGTCACATATATAAGTTGCGTGTTCTACCGGAATATCATAGTTGTGACCTTCATGTTTGCTCTAATAATTTGTGGTGGAGCAGTTAACACACTTATTTTTGTACAGAAAGTATTCATTGTGTATCAACAGATGCGTAGAGTCTTTCATCGGGATATCACGCAGGGTGGCGGTTTTCTAGTCCCCATCTGTCTCGGCACATTCCCACGTTGAGAAGTTTCGAGACGTTGCGCCGTGCGGTCCACACACACACTGCACGCCGAGGCTACCTCGCCGGGGCGAGCAGCAGCGGCAGCGTCGCCAGCGCCAGAAACCAGGACGTCGACGCCCGACCGCGGAGGAAACAAAAGCCTTGAGCCGAGTATCTTCCGGCGCATCCAGATGTTACTGCAACAGAGACATTACCGCAAGGCGATTTGTAAGACGTTTTAAATCTGACACACAGTTTTTTCGTGTAGAGCCAATGTGCAACAAATTAAAAAACTGAATATAAGATTTCATCAACACTGTTCAGAAGAGGAAAAAAAAATTCGAACAAACTGACTCGGATTTGCAGATAACTTTGCTACAGTTTCTGAAAACGTGACATCTGCTGTGAATGAAATTAATCCTGAAAAGAAACAGCCAGTAGGACTAACTTAAAGACTTCTGAAGAGAAAACTAAATCTTTAACAACATAAAACAATGCACCAAAATTTCTCAAAACGGGTATTGCGCAAATACAGGAGGTTAGAAAATATCTTGGGAAGATAACCCAGTAAAATGTTTCGGATAAAGCAGCTTAGAAGAAAGGATAATTTACAAGAATGTTTGCCTATCGAAGCCGAGGGCTCCAAACGAGAGACATCAAACGTGTGATTCTAAATCGATGACGCGACTGTGGTGGGGGAAATATGATACATTATTTGTAAGTTGCCAGGGAAACCCAAACGATTTATGTCGGTAGTGAATGGGGTGTCTGCTATTGTAAACGTTTCTGCTGCCGATTGCCTCACGTGGAAGAATCTAATTCCATGTTTATGCAACGTAGAAAATTGTTTAAATTTTTGTCGTAAATACGAACTAATACCGTATAACGAAAGGAGGGAAATTGTAGACTGCGGTGGGGCGGAGTCTACAAAAATTCGTGAGAAGAGTTTTGATAGTGAAATACACTACTGGCCATTAAAATTGCTACACCACGAAGATGACGTGCTACAGACGCGAAATTTAACCGGCAGGAAGAAGATGCTGTGATATGCAAATGATTAGCTTTTCAGAGCATTCACACAAGGTTGGCGCTAGTGGCGACACCTATAACGTGCTGACATGAGGACAGTTTCCAACCGATTTATCATACACAAACAGCAGTTGACCGGCGTTCCCTGGTGAAACGTTGTTGTGATGCCTCGTGTAAGGAGGAGAAATGCGTGCCATCAAGTTTCCGACTTTGATAAAGGTCGGATTGTAGCCTATCGCGATTGCGGTTTATCGTAACGCGACATGGCTGCTCGCGTTGGTCGAAATCCAATGACTGTTAGCAGAATATGGTGTCGGTGGGTTCAGGAGGGTAATATGAAACGCCGTGCTGGATCCCAACGGCCTCGTATCACTAGCAGTCGAGATGACAGGCATCTTATCAGCATGGCTGTAACGGATCGTGCAGCCACGTCTCGATCCCTGACTCAACAGATGGGGACGATTGCAAGACAACAACCAATCGCACGAACAGTTTGACGATATTTTCAACAGCATGGACGATTAGCTCAGAGACCATGGCTGCGGTTACCCTTGACGCTGCATCACAGACAGGAGCGCCGGCGATGGTGTACTCAACGATGGACCTGGGTGCACCAATGGCAAAACGTCATTTTTTCGGATGAATCCGGGTTCTGTGTACAGCATCATGATGGTCGCATCCGTGTTTGGCGACATCGCGGTGAACGCACATTCGAAGCGTGTATTCGTTATCGCCATACTGGCTTATCACCCTGCGTCATGGTATGGGGTGCCATTGGTTACACGTCTCGGTCACCTCTTGTTCGCATTGACGGCACTTTGAACAGTGGACGTTACATTTCAAATGTGTTATGACCCGTGGCTCTACCCTTCATTCGATCCCTGCGAAACACAACATTTCATCAGGATGATGCACGACCGCATGTTGCAGGTCCTGTACGGGCCTTTCTGGATACAGAAAATGTTCGACTGCTGCCCAGGCCTGCACATTCTCCAGATCTCTCACCAATTGAAAACGTCTGGTCAATGGTGGCCGAGCAACTGGTTCGTCGCAATACGCCAGTCACTACTCTTGATGAAGTGTGGTATCGTGTTGAAACTGCGTCGACAGTTCTACCTGTATACGCCATCCAAGCTCTGTTTGACTCAATGTCCAGGCGTGTGAAGGCCGTTATTACGGCCATAGGTGATTGTTCTGGATACTGATTTCTCAGGATCTATGCACCGAAATTGAATGAAAATGTTATCACAGGTCAGTTCTAGTATAATATACCCGTTTATCATCTGCATTTCTTCTTGGTGTAGCAATTTTAATGGCCGGTAGTGTACTTTTGCAATTTCATTGCGGAAACTGTGGTAAACGAACGACTAACAGGAAGAATACATGGTTTCACTATTAGAAATTATCGATTCAGACCAGCATAATCTTGTATTTTGCTAGATTAGCGACTACACCGTGCAAGCAACAGCATTGGAAACCGACTTATCTACCAGTACCGTGCGCGGAAATTTCGGGTTTTGCAGAGAACTGCGTTATGTAATAGTGACGAAGGACAGTGTATCAATCACTGGAACAAATAAAGTTGTTGAAGTGGAGGAATCGCACATAGCAGGAAGGAAAAATCAGAGAGGCCGATCTTTAAAGAATGAAATCAAACATAGTTGGGTATACTGTGGTACGGAATGAGAGTCTCGGAATTGCTTGGTGGTAAGAGTGTTCTCCAGAGACGAGGTAACTTTACTCGGTTTGATAAAGCACTTTGTACTGCCAGGTAGCAAAGTAATTACAGACGACTTTCAGTTCTACAAGACACTGAAAGCAAAGCGATTTAACCATCAGTTCGTCAACCAGTCTGTAGCGTTCGTGTCTTCCGATGACCGTAATGTGCACACGCGGAGCATAGAGCGGCTGTGGAAATCAGTGAAATCTTCCATTTCAAGGGAAGGGCGTCCAGGAGAAAGAGACCAACTCTACTTGTTCCAGCATCTGTATTTCAATAACTTGCGGTTGCAAGGAAAGGTTGACGCATGTGACACTTTACCCACATTTTAGCCTGGCGTTGGCAGAATCCACCCACGTTGCGGCAAAAAGGGAATGCTTCCCGCACCATACACATCAAATGGACTTTCTCCTGACAACGTCGACGACGAGTGAGGTAAGTCGTTTCCTTTGTAATTACAGGTATTCTAGTAAAGCTCTGCTTTTGTCGTTGCTGTAGTGACCACTATAAACATGGTCATAACGCCCAACACCACTGTCGTGTGATCGATTTAGAATCTCACGTTCGATATCTATCGTTTAGAGTGTAAGTAGGCTGCTTAGGTTTTCTTATTGGTAACGCCACGTAGCGCTCTGTGTGAGAATCAATGGCTGTGCTGTGTGCAGTCTGTGGCTCGTTTGCATTGTTGTCTGCCATTGTAGTGTTGGGCAGCGGCGGCTGGATGTGAACAGCGCGTAGCGTTGCGCAGTTGGAGGTGAGCCGCCAGCAGTGGTGGATGTGGGGAGAGAGATTGCACAAAACACGTTTTTGTAATTTGTCAAGAACTGCTATATATATTATGACTATTAAGGTAAATACATTGTTTGTTCTCTATTAAAATCTTTCATTTTGCTAACTATGCCAATCAGTAGTTAGTGCATTCCGTAGTTTGAATCTTTTATTTAGCTGGCAGTAGTGGCGCTCGCTGTATTGCAGTAGTTCGAGTAACCAAGATTTTTGTGAGGTAAGCGATTTGTGAAACGCATAGGTTAATGTTAGTCAGGGCCATTCTTTTGTAGGGATTTCTGAAAGTCAGATTGCGTTGCGCTAAAAATATTGTATGTCAGTTTAAGCACAGTCGTGTATAATTGTTCAAAGGGGACGTTTCATAAGAGCCCGCAGCTTCGATAGGCAAACATTCTTCAAAATCAAATGGTTCAAATGGCTCTGAGCACTATGGGACTTAACAGCTGTGGTCATCAGCCCCTAGAACTTAGAACTACTTAAACCTAACTAACCTAAGGACATCACACACATCCATGCCCGAGGCAGGATTCGAACCTGCGACCGTAGCAGTCGCGCGGTTCCGGACTGCGCGCCTAGAACCGCGAGACCACTGCGGCCGGCCTTCAAAATCATAAATGGGAAAACCATATTAAGTAATTATATATATATATATATATATATATATATATATATATATATATATATATATATATATATAATTCACTTTGAACATCGCCGCACTACATCAACGGTTACAGAACAGCAAGTGTAATAGACAGCCAAACAATTGCCATAAATAGTGGTTTTCGATTAACCTTTATCGTGGTTGCATCGAATTTAAACCCGTCTTCCTCAGAAGGACAAGAAACAAGCTTCACATTAGCAAACAGTCAACAATCAGTATCTATTATACGTGATGTTCACAATAAAATAGGCCTCTCTAAAAATGCAAAAATAAGCCATTACGGTACAGTCGTGAAGCCAGAATGTCTAAATTCAAGCGACTGTCTAGAATTAAACTATAATTTAGATAAATCAGGAATAATAGTAAGTTGAATCACGCGAAAAATTTACCACGAGAAATTATGGATGGTTCAAAATTTCGAAGTAACGATGGAATTTATGGAAGCCCTGAAAACACGTCAGGAGTAAAGAGAAAAATCCCAGACAAATGGGACTAAGACTCACACTCTAGATCATGGTTCATCTGTACGTTTTGATGAGTGAGTTTGCAAGTATCAACGTATGTGAAATAAATGGCCCTTTCTTTTGACTGTGTTGATTTAGAATCTTAAATTTTGACACCAACTAGGGACCGAAGATCTTAGTATTTTACATTGATTTCAACTTGATACCCCTACCCATTCCTGAGAATAAGGAGCCTTAAAAAACGAACAGACAACAGACAGACAGACAACAAACGGATCCAATAAGCGTTCCGTTTTTACTGATTGGGATACGGAATCCTAAAACGACTGATATTTGATATTTATATTGAACGCTAGGCAGTAGATTAACCAACGAATTTCAATTACTTGTGCGATAGTAAGTCAAGAATAAGGTGTATTCACGAAGTAAAAAAAGTATTTAGAAAACTAACATACAAAAGCTGAATAAACAGTTGTCATAGAAGTGTTTAGGGGAAAATATAGAAAGTGGCAGTATTCCAAGGTGCGATTGGAAAAACTTGTAAGTAATTGTTAGAAGCAATAAACAAGGAAAAGAATCACCCGGAATTCCAAAACATCTCCATCATCAACACTTACGTCTGGTGAAACAGCACGTAGAGGAATGTGTCCCTTTTCCTCCATGTACTCTGACAATAAAGACATAGATCAGTAGATGGCAAAGTGTCATTTACTTCTCTCTGAAAGTCTCTGTTGGATAAAACTGTCTTTTAGGTTGCAGCTGACAAATCGCCATTAGATTCGGTCTCCATGGATTGCACAAGATGACTGTCTAGCGTTGTGCATCAGGTGGATGGAGGTGGCATATTCGTTATTGCACAAAACAAAATTGCTGCCTTCCTTTCCAAGACCAACACATTTCATTTCATTGAAGAATCTACTGTTGCCTTCGTTCACCCAGTTTTCAGCTGCTGATGTTTTCAAACGTGTCGCACTTTGACAGTTGTCACAAATTGGTACATGTTACAGACACTGCTATACCTGTCTATGTTGTCATACAATCTTAAAATTTTTTGACAGAGATGGGATACGTACATAAATTTTTGGTAAAGTAACACACAATTTCTAAATCATTGTTACTAAAACCATTATTTAGTTCGTTTTTAATACCATAAAAGTCTACACAACTCGCGAGCTTTTTCAGTGCATTGCTCCCCCTGTTAGCTTTATAGTTATCTTCTGCTGAATTATGTTAACTGGATACTTAAACGTAAATAAGGTCTTCACCCAATCACTGTATCTTGTCATTTTAAACGGTAATTCAGTAAAAAAAATATTAAGTACAGTCGTGCTTCATATTATAACCGCAGATCAAAAAATATTTATATTTGTACACCATAGACAATAACGGCCACAAAACACAAACATATAAGAAAGGCAAAGCATGTGTTACGATACGGAAACAGAACAACAGCTCTCCAAGATGCCTGGCAGTTAACTTTCAATACAGAAAATATGAGGCGAACGTCGAAATTTTATATTCCAAATATATCTTTTCATTTTTACTTCATGGTGGGCCTCGTGATCTAGTAACAAATCGCTTCTCTGGAATCCAAGAGGTTTTTGTGACTTTGCAAAATAATATATTAAGGAAGTCTCAGTCGAAAGCTAAGATTAACTTTTCGTGGCAGGGGTTCAGAGTCATGTAAAATTTTGTAAATGACGTATTGTCACCTTTTTACTGTGAAATTATATATTTGTAAAACAAAATGCTGGAATTTCGAATGTGTGTCCACTACCCAGTGGAAATAACCGCACCATGGCACATGTCAAAATTTTAAAATCATCTGACATGGCATGATACAGAAGCAGGTTTCATCGCGTTGTATTCCTGATTACGACTTCTTTTAAGAAGTGCTCTCTTTGAATCACATTGTTGATATAACGCTGGTACGCAGATTTGTTTCCGCATGCATACATAATATTGTGAGGAGTAAATGATTCCATATTTGTTTTTGTTTCACATAAAACAGAAGCTGGATTCATCTATTGTGTTCCGTATGCGCATTTACATTTGTTCCTGCTTATGAAACCGTGTGTGGATTGCGCGATTTAAATGTGTTGTTCGTATTCTACTTTATTTTAGTTCGCATTCGTTTTTCGTACTTTCTCGCATTTAATGGAAAACTCCATATTACCAGCTTTTAACAGAACTGGTATTCAACTTTATTACATCTTGTCGCAGAATGATTACGTATTGCTACTTTGATTGTCGTAACACGGAATGAGAAAGTATTTAGCTTTGAGTAGAATTACTTCCTTCTCGCCACTGATTATGTCATAGTGACTAAGGTATACTGCTCTGCAAATTCCAGAAACGCAATAACAGTTACGCAGAAGTGATAACACGTTATTACCCGGTGTTACAAACGATATATTATAGCAGAAATCAATGTAAGCGTACTAAAATCGTTCTCCCACCTCAATGCGAATTTAAAAGCAAAAAAACACACTCTCATAGTCTACATCTCGAATGTACTTGTGTATTCTGTAAGCTAGACCTTAATAAATGCTGTAACATTCAGAATTGTGGAAGTGAATTCACACTGTACCACACAATCACATGTACAATTACGCACATCGATGTAGAATATTTTTGCGGCGTAATTACATCTGCCACAATAATTCCGTACTGTATCTCTAAAACCACAAAGGAGATTCTGGCGAGACGTAACACTATTCAGAGAAGAATTACATACTCATTCCATGAGAAGATGTAATAAAGCTGAATATTAGTCTGTCAAAAACTGATAACAGAGCATTCTTCATTAGGTACGTGAAAGTGCGAAAAGTGGATACGAACAAAAGCTAAGTAGAACACGAACAACGTATAGCGCATTTACAACAGCAATTCACACACGTATTGGAAGACAGGAACAAGTGGCCACAGAACACTATGTAAGAAAAGTAAGGAAACTAGCTTCTGTTTTACACGACACAATGGACTTGCACTCGGGAGGACGACGGTTCAAACCCGCGTCCAGCCATCCTGATTTAGATTTTCCGTGATTTTCGTAAGTCGGTTCAGACAAATACCTGGATGGTAACTTTAAAAGGGCTCGGCTGACTTCCTTCCCCTAATCCGATGGGGCCTATGACAGATGAAGTAGTTATCAGGAACACACTGCTCTAGGACTAGTTCTGTTTCGAACGAAACCAAAATAAGTACAGAAGTTTTTTACCACTCAATATGAAACCTTGATAATGGGTTGATAAACTTAGAGCGCTGCAAGTGTCTTGGCAGCGAAGCAAGGACGTGTTACCGGAAGTCCTTTTACGAGTTCCACCACAATGACAAGAGAAGGTACGAATGTTGGATGGTACGATCTGGAGAGAATTTGGCACTCTAACTCGTCCCAGACACGTTCTGTTGGGTTCAGGTCGGAACATAGGCCAGGCTAATCCATTTCAGCAATAATACAACTATTATCTCACAGATGCTGCTTTTGGATAGGGTGTACTGTCTTGCTGAAAACAATAACCGTCTTTTCAGATCTGTTTCTCTACTGTATGGAGAACACAATGTTGTAAAATGTGTTCATATCCTCGAACATTATCGTCTTCTTAAAGGCAATAAGGGACAACAGTGAACCTGAATAACCACCCTACACGTAATAAGCTACCAACTTCTAGGTACCAACATTGTGTCCTGCATTTCAAAGTTCTTCAGGTATTCGCCACACCTAAGCCCACCATCGCACTACCGTCGGGTAAAGAGTAATTAATCACTCCAAGTCACTCGTTTTCAGTCATCCACTGTCAGTTGCATCGCTCCCTATATCACATCAAAGATCGTGTAGAACTGACTGTAGAAATGTGAGGCTTAAGGGGAATCGCTAGACTATTGTGTCTATTCTTGTTGAATCCCTACACACAGACATTGCGCTAGCTGGACTACTGGTTGTAGTTGTTGTGGTCTTCAGTCCAAAGACTGGTTTCATGCAACTGTCAATGCTACTCTGTCCTGTGCGAGCCTCTTCATTTCCGAGTGCCTACTGCAATCTACATCCTTCTGAATCTGCTTTATTGTATCCTCTATTGGTCTGCCTCTAAGATTTTTACCCTTCACGCTACCCTAACTTGGTGATCCCTCGATGCTGAGAATGAGTCCTCCTAACCGATTCCTTCTTGTAGTCGGGTTGTACCAAAGTTCTCTTCTTCCCAGCTCTAATCAATACCTCCTCATTATTTACGGGATATACCAATCTAATTTTCAGTACATTTCGCTTTTCGCCCCCTGTATTTACCTCTGCCACATTCAGAATTTTAAAGAGTGTATTCCCGTCAAAAGTGTTAAAAGCTTCTTCTAAGTCTACAAATGCTATAAACATAGGTTTCTCCTTCCTCAATCGGTCTTCTATGAGAAGTCGTAGGGTCAGTGTTGCCTCGCGTGTTCGTACGTTTCTCCTGAACTCAAACTGATCTTCCACGCGGCAGCCGGCCGGATGGCCATGCGGTTCTAGGCGCTACAGTCTGGAACCGTGTGACCGCTACGGTCGCAGGTTCGAATCCTGCCTCGGGCATGGATGTGTGTGATGTCCTTAGGTTAGTTAGGTTTAAGTAGTTCTAAGCTATATGGGACTGATGACCTTAGAAGTTATGTCCCATAGTGCTCAGAGTCATTTGAACCATTTCCCCGCGGTCAGCTTCTACAATTTTTTCCATTCGTCTGTAAAGAACTTGTGTTTGTATTTTGCAACCGTGACTTATTAAACTGATAGTTCGGTAATTTTCACACCAGTCAGATCCTGTTTTCTTTGGAATAGGAAGTCTGAGGGTATTTCGCCTGTCTCATACATCTTGCTCAGCAGTTGGAAAAGTTTTGTCATGCCTGGCTCTCCCAAGGCTATCAGTAGCTCTAACGGAATGTTGTCTACTCCAGGGGCCTTGTTTCGACTTAAGTCTTTCAGTGCTTTGTCAAATTCTTCAGAATCCTATCTCCTTTCTGATCTTCACGTACGTCGTCTTCCATTTTCCTAATGTTTCCTTCAAGCACATCGCTCTTGTATAGGCCCTCTACATACTCCTTCCACAATTCTGCTTTCCGTTCTTTTCTTAGAACTGGTTTTCCATCTCAGCTCTTGATATTCATGCAGGTGCTTCTCTTTTCTCCAAAGCTTTCTTTAATTTTCTTGTAGGCAGCATTTATCTTACCCACTAGTGATATGTGCTTCTACGTCCTTACATTTCTCCTCTAGCCATTGCTGCTTAGCCATTTAGCACTTCCTGTCGATCTCATTTTTAGACGTTTGTATTCCCTTTCGTCTTATTCATTTACGGCATTTTTATATTTTCTTCTTTCATCAATTAAAATCAGTACATTCTGTGTTACCGAAGGATTTACACTAGCAGACGTCATTTTACTTACTTGATCCTCTGCCGCCTTCACTATTTCATCTCTCAAAGCTACGCTTCCTTCTTCTACTGAATTCCTTTCACCTGTTCTTGTGAACTGTTCACTTATGCTCTCTCTGAAACTCTCTACAGCTGGCCGGGGTGGCCGAGCGGTTCTAGGCGCTACAGTCTGGAACCGCACGATCACTATGGTCGCAGGTTCGAATCCTGCCTCGGGCATGGATGTGTGTGATGTCCTTAGGTTAGTTAGTTTTAAGTAGTTCTAAGTTCTAGGGGACTAATGACCTCAGAAGTTAAGTCCCATAGTGCTCAGAACCATTTCAACCAAACTCTCTACATCCTTTGGATCTTTCAGTTCATTCAGGTCCCGTCTCTCAAAATCCTGCATTTTTGCGGTTTCCTCGGTTTTAACCTGCAGTTCATAACCAATAAATTTTGGTCAGAGTCCACATCTGCCCCTGGAAATGTCTTATAGTTTAAAACCTGGTACCGAAATATCTGTCTTACCATTATACATGCATCAAAAAAAGTTTTCCATCACCGCTGTTCCGAGAGTTCCGGAACATGCACAGAAAACTGGAACAGAGATCAACATAAGCAAAATTTAAGCCCTTTTTATTGCTCATGAAAACCACAAGTAGCGTTTTGCACCACCATACATCGAGACCTTCAGAGGTGGTGGTCCACATTGCTGTACACGTCGGTACCTCTAATGCCCAGTAACACGTCCTCATGGCATTGAGGCATGCCTGTATTCGACGTGGTACACTATCTACAAGTTCATCAAGGCACTGTTGCTCCAGATTGTCCCACTCCTAAGCGGTGAGGATGCCTCAGTGTGGTTGGTGGGTCACGTTGTCCATGAACAGCCCTTTTCAGTCCATCCCAGGCAGGTTCGACAGGGTTCATGTGTGGAGAACATGCTGGTCACTCTACTCGAGCGATGTCGTTATCTTGAAGGACGTCATTCGCATGATGTGCACGTGGGGCCGCGAACTGTCGTTCATGATGACGAATGCCTCGCCAATATGCTGCCGATATGGCTGCACTGTCGGTCGGAGGATGGCATTCACGTATCGTACAGCCGTTACGGTGGCTTCTATGACCACCAGCGGCGTACATCGGTCCCACATAATGCCACCCATAAACAACAGGGAAACTCCACGTCGCTGCAATCGATGTACAGTGAGTCAAAGACGATCAGCATGACAGGGTTGCCTCCAAACACGTCTCCGACGATTGTCTGGTTGAAGGCACGTGCGACACTCATCCTGAGCGGTCAATTCGGCATGTTTTTGGGCCCATCTGTACCGCGCTGCATGGTGTCGTGGTTGCACAGATGGACCTCGCCATGGACGTCGGGGCTGGAGTTGTGCATCTTGCAGCCTTTTGCGCACACGACGTCCTGTAGCTGCACGAAAAACATTATTCAACACGGTGGCGTTGCTGTAAGGATTCCTCCGAGCCCTAATCAGTAGGTAGCGGTCATCCACTGCAGTAGTAGCCCTTGGGCGGCTTGAGCGAGGCATGTCATCGACAGTTAATGTCTCTCGGCTTTTCATCCATGTCGGAACAACATCGTTTTGGTTCACTCCGAGAAGCCTGGACACTTCCCTTGTTGAAAGCCCTTCCTGGCACGTAGTAACAATGCGGACGCGATCGAACCGTGGTATTGACGGTCTAGGCAGGGTTGAACTACCGACAACACGAGCCGTGTTCCTCCTTCCCGGTGGAATGACTGGAACTGATCGGCTGTCGGACTCCCTCCGTCTAATAGATGCTGCTCATGCATGGTTGTTTACATCTTTGGGTGGGGCGGGTTTAATATCATCTATGAACAGTCAAAGGGACTGTGTCTGTGATACAGTATCCACAGTCAACGTCTATCTTTTTGAGTTCTGGGAACCGGGGTGACGCAAAACTTTTTTTGATGTGTGTATTATCAATTTGAAACCTTCCGGTGTCTCCATTTCTCTTCCACATGTTTAACCTTCTTTCACGATTCTTAAACCAAGTGTTGGCTATGATTGAATTATGCGCTGTGAAAAATTCTACTTTGCAGCTTCCTCTCTCATGCCTTTCCCCCAGTCCATATTCACGTACTACTTTTCAATATCCCACAGCTTAATTCCAGTCCCCAATGAATATTAAATGTGAAATATCGGCAGCATATTGGCGAGGCATTCGCCATCATGAACGACAGTTTGCGCCCCCACGTGCACATCTTGTGAATGACGTCCTTCAAGATAACGACATCTCGGGGAAGATCAGTTTGAATTCCGTAGAAATGTTGGAACACGTGAGGCAATACTGACCTTACGACTTATTTTAGAAGAAAGATTAAGGAAAGGCAAACCTACGTTTCGAGCATTTGTAGACTTAGAGAAAGCTTTTGACACTGTTGATTGGAATACTCTCTTTCAAATTCTAAAGGTGGCCGGGGTAAAATACAGGGAGCAAAAGGCTATTTACAATTTGTACAGAAACCAGATGGCAGTTATAAGAGTCGAGGGGCATGAAAGGGGAGCAGTGGTTGGGAAGGGAGTGTGCCAGGGTTGTAGCCTCTCCCCGATGTTATTCAATCTTTATATTGAGCAAGCAGTAAAGGAAACAAAAGAAAAATTTGTAGTAGGTATTAAAATCCAGGGATAAGAAATAAAAATGTTGAGGTTCACCGATGACATTGTAATTCTGTCAGAGACAGCAAAGGACTTGGAACAGCAGTTGAACGGAATGGACAGTGTCTTGAAAGGAGGATATACGATGAACATCAACAAAAGTAAAACGAGGATAATGGAATGTAGTCGAATTAAATCGGGTGATGATGAGGGAATTAGATTAGGAAATGAGACACTTAAAGTAGTAAAGGAGTTTTACTATTTGGGGAGCAAAATAACTGGTGATGGTCGAAGTAGAGAGGATATAAAATGTAGACTGGCAATGACGTTTCTGAAGACGAGAAATTTGTTAACATCGAGTATAGATTTAAGTGTCACGAAGTCGTTTCTGAAAGTATTTGTATGGAGTGTAGCCATGTATGGAAGTGAAACATGTACAATAAATAGTTTGGACAAGAAGAGAATAGAAGCTTTCGAAATGTGGTGGTACAGAAAAATGTCGAAGATTAGGTGGGTAGATCACGTATCTAATGAGGAGGTATTGAATAGGATTGGGTAGAAGAGGAGTTTGTGGCACAACTTGACTAGAAGAAGGGATCGGTTGGTAGGACATGTTCTGAGGCATCAAGGGATCAGCAATTTAGTATTGGAGGGCAGCGTGGAGGGTAAAAATCGTAGAGGGAGACCAAGAGATGAATACACTAAGCAGATTCAGAAGGGTGTAGGTTGCAGTAGGTACGGGGAGATGAAGGAGCTTGCACAGGATAGATTAGCATGTAGAGCTGCATCAAACCAGTCTCAGGACTGAAGACCACAACAACAACAACTGTATGAATAATTTCTTTTATGTCATCATACATTTTCTCGATCTCCTCCTCATCTGAGGAGCTAGTTGGCATATAATCTTGAACTACTGTGTCCGCAGCTCGTGGTCGTACGGTAGCGTCCTCGCTTCCCGCGCCCGGGTTCCCGGGTTCGTTTCCCGGCGGGGTCAGGGATTTTCTCTGCCTCGTGATGTCTGGGTGTTGTGTGATGTCCTTAGGTTAGTTAGGTTTAAGTAGTTCTAAGTTCTAGGGGTCTGATGACCATAGATGTTAAGTCCCATGGTGCTCAGAGCCATTTGAACCATTTTTTGTACTACTGTGGTGAGTGTGGGCTTCCTGTCTATCTTGTTTACAATATGGTAGCACTTTGGAACTCACAAGGGATCTCCTCCGCTAATTTCACGCGACATTTCATGTACGTCGACCCTCTGAAGTGCACAACTGCCTCTGACTTTAAGTACATCACGTCTACCGGGCCATAACCTAGCTGTGGTTGTTCCTTTGTGTTTTCACCTCACAGACACATCACCAGTAGTCGACTTGCGCACCTTTAGAAGGACTGATCTCTCACTGATGAATCTGTCACTTTGGTAAAACCCAATGACTTTCAAACTGAGTGAGCTCTCTTCACCGACCTATTCTACTATTACCGCTTGTCTACTGCCTCCTTTTGTTCCGGCGAGGGGTATGGGGGGGGGGGGGGGGCAGACACCACTCTCGTGACATCTACCTATCTAGCTGTCACTTACGCATTACATAGAGTCGTTCGGTCACTTTTGATCATACAGTCCATCTGCAGCTGTGGCAGAAAACAGAGGGGACCGGAAATTAATTTTTTATAAATAAGATGGGTGCAAATAAAGGTACAAGCAGTTCAGTATCTGAATCACCAATGGAGAATTGTACTGCACAATGAGGAGGTTTCTCTCATACAGACGCATACAGAAGGATTTGCTTCTAGAAGAAACCACGTGAGGAACATAATCCAGACGTCATCCAAACGTTGATGTGGTGGAAGCCCTTTAAGTATTATTTATGGAGGCACTGAACCTAATGAGAACAGACAAAGGGCTTGAAACAAATTTATGCGACCACAAATATTGAAAGAGACAGATATTACTCCCTGAAGAGAACTGCATATTCACACAGCTGCAATCTTCCAAGATTGGTACAACAACAACGGGGAGAAAATTAACAGCTGACTTTTGCTTCTTCATCATCAGAATTTCATATTATGGGACATTCAGTATTATGAAAGTAATTGAAATCTTTTCGCACCTGTCCTTGAAATTAAAATTAAGATTCATTAATCACTAGTCACTAACTTCTAGTTTTCGCAAGACAGGGCAATGCAAAATGTGACGTGTTCAATGGTAAGTTTGTTCTTCCAACCTTCGTAAGAGATGGATTGTTTTCGTTTTATGGAAAAAGTAACTCGTGACATTACGAGTAGAGTGAATATACACTGAAGATCTCACTTGGAAAGAAAATATTTTTTTAGGTGAGCATCTTCGTGTATTTTCAAGCAAAAAAATTACGCGGACGAAATATTTACGTTAGCACTCCTTCAGTAGACGTTTACTTTTCTTTTCCATTGTTTGTTTGGCCGGAATTGTGAGATAAAAGTACGTGTTCTATTACTAACTCAGGTTTTGTATCATAAAGAAGTAATGGAGAAATGTGTTAGTTTCCTAATATAGTATCAGACTTCTGACAGTAACAAATATGACCAAAAGGTCTGCAAAAAGGGTTTGGAAATAAGATTTGCACATGGTGTTGCTTATAGCTTCTTATACCTCTGTAGAGATCAGGAGTTGTAAAGGTTAACAGAGAACTGAAGATTTAAAACAGATTATTTGTGACGACAGTAATAAAAAATAATAACAGTGCGAGGTAAACAAATTGCAAATTGCAAGTACTGTAGTATAAAGTAACGTACAAAACCATTTTCAGAATGTCTTTCGGTGAAGACAGTTTCCCAGATCGGAAAATCGAGTGTCTCCTCAATGTCAGAAAAAATCAGTCACACAAAACACAGAATTGTAGATAACTCCAGTGAAATTTTTAAAAGAAGAACATTAACCAATATACAAGTTAATTGAGCTCTATTGACTACTTACGAATGGCGACGTTGATAGTAAGTGCATGGTTATTAATTCTGAGAATACTTTTAATTTTTGTTTCAGTAAAATCTCCGATAACAGACCTTGAGAAACAAATTGATTTATTCGAAGTTACTAAACGGATAAATTCCTACGTCAACAATGGAGCAGGTTCATCAGTGTAGAGAAGTCAGTCAAGGTGATGACATTCAACCAAAAATATTCTCAGTGGCCCTAGAGGAAATAAAGATCCTCAAATTGCGAAAACGAGGAATGTGTACGTGTCAAATGAATCTACCTGAAATAGCATCTTATTTCAAGTAATATAAGGGTACACCATCTTCTGCGACTGTAATGAAGTTTATATAGACCAAACACGTTTCGTCTTACGTAAAGCACCTCAGAGGTAACTGTAGCAATTGCGATTTTGTATAAAAATCGGTTTAACGAGAGCATAAACTGATCTCACGTTGAAAATTGGGTTTTCATTGCTCCCTGTTTTGGCTCCTACATTATTTCTATGTGTTCTTCTCTACACAGGCGTCAGATCCTGATTGACTGCAATGCAAGGACGATATTTTCTCGTTTTCATGTTCTATATTTCCACGTCAAGTCGTCTACTTCATTCAAAATTCAAATGGCTCTGAGCACTAAGGGACTCAACTTCTGAGGTCATTAGTCCACTAGAACTTAGAACTAGTTAAACCTCACTAACCTAAGGACATCACACACATCCATGCCCGAGGCAGGATTCGAACCTGCGACCGTAGCGGTCATGTGGTTCCAGACTGCAGCGCCTAGAACCGCACGGCCACTTCGGCCGACGTCTACTTCATTCTTTTATAATACAGTGTAGGTAACATACCCAGTCACGAACCACCACGCCAGTATCATAATAAACAGATTTAACAAAATAATACAATCTAGGTAATATATCGAGTCACGAACCTTCACGCCAGTATCATAATAAACATACTTAACAAAATAATAATTGGAAAACACATACACACCCATACTGTATTTGCAGAGAAATAATTAATTTTGATGGTACTACGTGGATAATGAATATGTGCAAGAGAAACAATAGTAGCCTACAATGATCAGTTTGTCTAGCAAACTGAATGCAAACCCCACGTGTATAGACTCACAAAGAAACGCCAGTTAATTCTTGACAATTTCGCTCGCGATCGGTTGGTTGTGACATTAAACTACTAATGGAACAAAACTGAGAAACAAGAGGAGCACAGTACGGCCCTATCCAAAAGCTACATGACATTCAAGAGTGTACCCAGTTCTAGTTGCGTTGATCGATAAAGGAACCTCGACAAAAACGGAGGAATTATACATTCATATTGACTGAACCAACATTAGACATGACTGTATGAATTTAGGTTCGGAAGAAAATTTAACACCACAGCGTGCAATCAGTATTAAATATGAAATTACGTGTGGAAACTGCCGGAGATATTGGAGAGACATAATTTAAGCAGATAAATCAATGAAGAAGCACTGTAAGAACCTGCTCAAAACCAGCGGACATAAAAAAGGCCCACCTGGCCACCCGTAGCCGGAATTACAAACAGGTAACTGCTAATTTAAGGGATTATACATCACGAAAACGTAGGTAATCCCGAAAAGCGCTATTTAAAAAATTAATTTCAGAAGATACTGGAAACTCATCAATTACAGCTAAAAGACCTCAAAATTCTAAGAGCTCTGAACCACAATGGTCACTCACAGCGTTACAGCAAAAACTTACACGGGCGGTTTCCCTCAGAACGGCCCCAAGAAGGTAGGGGTCTGTTTCTTCTTGAGCAGCCTGAATGCTCCACATGGACATCCCAACTAAACCCAACTGTCACTTCAAAACATGTCACCCCACGCCAACTTCTGCGCCTGAACTAAAGACCCTTATCTTTTCAGCGATCTCCCAGTCGATTCATAATGTTGAATATATCGAGGTTACGTCCTCTGTAAATCGGCGGGGTTATGAAACTTGCTAGCAGCGTGCTACAACTACTCTTAATATCAACAGCAACAAAGGAGCGGGGTAAATATGCCATTAACCTACAGGTTTCAGTCACTTCCCTAATTATCTCTGTTATTTTACCGTTTTAATGCAAGGGGAGGTTATATATCACCCTTCTTGCGAAATGAATCTGCTGAAACTTCAGCTGCCACGTACCAACATACACGACACAAATAAAGAAAAAAGAACAGAGGGAAACTGACGGGCGGTATCAGAGTCACAAAAATATGGGTGGATAAAAACATGCGAACGAGAAAACATTTCATGTCAGTGCAGTGCACTGTGTTAAAAATCGAGAATGTTTGTACAGAAGGACAGTGGAAAAGAGCGCATGGAAATAACATAGGAGCCAAAAACTGTGAGTAATAAAACAACAGTTTTAAACATGACAACTGTTTACAGCTTCGTTAAGCATATTTGTAAACAGCGCCAGAATTGATATATTGCAGATGCTTTTTTTTTTAAAAAAAAAAAAAGCTAAGCACGTGTGGACCAAATATGACTTTATTCTACTCGCAGAAGGCGACCCAACACCCATACTACCTGTAAAGTTGCGGTACAGGGTCATGGGAAACCAGAAAGATAGCTTTTCTTTGCTGATTACGTTGCACTGCTTCCTTTATGACAGGTGAACTTTAACAAGGAATGACAGATCTTCGCAGGAAGGAAGGCAGGAGCGAAAATTAGGGTGTAACATCACGTTGACGACTAGGTTATTACAGGTGGAGCTGAAGCTCGAATTTGAGAAGTTGTGGGAAGAATTTCGGAGACTCCTTTGAAAGGAACCACGTAGAACTTGCTTGAAGCAATACAGGAAAATCACGGGATACCTAGTCGGATGGTAACTTGAACCACAGTCCTACGTAATACTTGTCCATTTAATTACCACCACACAGCCGCGCTCGGTGGTCTAACTGGAGCGTGTGTAAAAGTAACGGTAGGGTAATGTGCAATTACTAAGTGGAAAAGGAAGCTCACTTAGTTAAAATGTGTATTCAAACAACCTGTTGAACAATTTATTGACTGTAGGACGATAGACAGAACGACTGGATGGACAACGAAATAAAGAACTGTCCACTTTTCGAGTAATTTTGTGGTTTTGTAGTTTTTGTCTTCATAAAGTAAGCATAACATCGCTTCTATTCCTGTGTTTTCTCATATTTTATGTGACAAAGAGGAAACGGCAGTGAGTGGGTTTTGTTTTCGTATTTACCACATTTAATATGCAGCACACACTGTACATTTTTACTTGTGCTAAACATGGATGACAGCTGGACCGAATGAATCTTGGTGTAATTTATAACGCATGCGAATAAGTGAATTCAGATGGAAATTCTTAGTTTTACTTTGCAGTAGAAACCTGGGAACGGCAGTTGAAATTTCATAGCTGGTTCGAGACGCCACCCTGGCGGGCGCGGGAGCATTACCTGTGCGGAACTGCGTGCCTGGGGTTGTCACTATTGGCTCTGCAAGACCTTAGGACAGGGACGCTTTTGTTCGAATGTTGAACGTTAAACCGAGTGAAAAATTTTGAGACTAATGTACCAGGCCTTGTCTCTCCTCTCTCTTGACTGGAGAGGACAGCTGCTATTGCTGGGAAACTCACCCTGGTGATGGGTCAGTGCGTCTCCATCAAGTTAGTTCGCTCTCTGAAGCAGATGTAGGGTAGTTTGGGTTTGTAGAAAAGTTACAGCGGTGTGGACGATACGAGCCGTGACAGAGAGTCGCATTGTGTGCTGCTTGTGTACGCACTCGAACGGTCATTTTTTCATCTTAGTTGGTTCAGTTTTGAGTCAGGAGTCTCTATACTGATTAACCTCTCTCGTACCGATTAATCTCTATCGTTAGGAGCAGTTCTGGATCCCTGCGAGTAACGTTTCCACTACCGTGTCACTTACATTCAGATGGAACCGAGCTCGTTCTTTAATTCGTTACGATTCACTTCATGCAACGTTATGTCCAGTTGACTTCCGCGAGACTTTTCGGTGCGAGTCACAAGTCATCTTTGACGATTCATTCATTATTGGGAAATGGTAAATTTTGGTCTTGTTTTCTCTGCGAATGTGAACGTTTGTGCGTCAGCAATGCACGTTCATGTAGGATTCCTTAATCAACCCAGTCCTTACTAAATAACGATGATTGTTACGTTAATACAGTTTGTTGTAACGAACCATAGGGTTAGAAATTTTGTATGTAAGTATATGACTTTCATGAAGCTATTTAATTCGTTGAATTTTGCTAAAAAGTGTTTATTTTCACGCCTTCCATTCCCCTCTGATCTATATCTCCCGTAACCTTTAAGAGAGAGGACGACTAGCAAATATTTAGTAGGGTGTAACCGCTAATTGATCTATCTGAAGTTCAGTAGCTACATTTCTGTGGGCAATTTTTCCTTTATGGTATAAATTAGAGCTAAATTTCACTTAATATTTGTGGAAGGTCAGACGGTTTGGCAAAAAAAGAAAAAAAATGGTTCAAATGGCTCTGACCACTATGGGACTTAACTTCTGAGGTCATCAGTGTCCTAGAACTTAGAACTACTTAAACCTAACCAACCTAAGGACATCACACAAATCCATGCCCGAGGCAGGATTCGAACCTGTGACCGTAGTGGTCGCGCGGTTCCAGACTGTATCGCCAGAACCGTTCGGCCGCCCCGGCCGGCGGTTTGGCAAACAGGGGCAAGAAAACAATGAGAAACACTATAACTGCTAAATAGGAAGCTAGCGGTTACAAGAAAGCCCCGTTACAGGACGAATGGTCGACCCATCGCAGAATTATAAAAAATTGGGGCGCCCTTTACAGTCAAAGAGAAATAAAATGGTATGGAGTCTTACTCTTAAAGATTTTTCAAGACGCAGCTTCCAGTGTCCCAAAATGAAAACTTGTTCATCTCAGAGTAGCACTTGCAACCTACATCGTCAATTATATGGAGGATCTATTCCAGTCTCTGTCTTCCCCTACGCTTTTTACCTTGTCCAGTACCCTCTAGTACCATGGAAGGCATTCCCTGATGTCTTAATACATGTCCTATCATTCTGTCCCTTCTTCTTTCTGCGTTTTCCATATGTTACTTTCCTCGTTGATTCTGCGCTGAACCTCTCCATTCCTTATCAAGCCACCTGATTTTCAACATTCCCCGTAACACCAGACCTCAAATGCATTGAGTGTCTTGTGTTTCAGTCTTCCCACAGTACATGTTTGACTACCATACAATGCTGTGCCCCAAACGTACGTTCTCAGAAATTTCTTCCTCAAATTAAGGCTTATGTTTGATAGTACTAGATTTATCTTTGCCAAGAATGTCCTTTTTGCCGGTGGTAGCATGCTTTTGAAGTCCTCCTTGCTCCGTCCGTCTTGGATTAGTTTTATTCCTAGGTAGTAGAATTCTTCAACTTCATATATTTCGTGTCCACCAATCCTGATGTTAAGTTTCTCGCTTTTCTCACTTCATCGCTACCTTGGACATGCTGTGTCCCATCGCTCTTGCGCCATCTATAACACCACGTTCAAACGCACTTAAATCTTAACAACCTGCCACTGCAGCAGCAGTAACCGATCCTACAACTGCTCCAGACGCTTCTTGTCTTAAATAGGCATTGCAGCTTTCTGTATTTGAATACTGATGCCTAAACCAGTTTCTTCGGTGCTTCAGCGTATATAGCACTGGGCTATCGACTCTGTGCGGTGAAAATCGTACAACAACTATTTCTCAGGGAGGATGAGACTTATGACTGTTACGACATACTAGGAGAGACACTGACTCAAATAAAACAGGAAGCAAATAGCATGGGAAGAATTAATTACAAAAAAAATGGTTCAAATGGCTCTGAGTACTATGGGACTTAACTGCTGTGGTCATCAGTCCCCTAGAACTTAGAACTACTTAAACCTAACTAACCTAAGGACATCACACACATCCATGCCCGAGGCAGGATTCGAACCTGCGACCGTAGCGGTCACGTGGTTCCAGAATGTAGCGCCTTGAACCGCACGGCCACTCGGACCAGCTAATTACAACAATAATGAAATAGTACAGTGGAGAACACGATACCTGTCGCATGTCTTGCTTCTCAGACATAAGAAATATTATGGTTGGTATGTAGATGACGTTTTACTCGTCTTTCCCTATAGCTTAACTCTGTTATTCTGAGAATTTCAAACGTCTATCACCAGGTTACATTTTCGGAAAATTTTTATATCGATGAATCTTTCTAAAGTGTCTTGATTTGTTGTAAGTCTTAGTTCTATTACAATGTGCAACATCAGACCTGTATCACTGAAGCCTCATATAGCCAATTTTTTTTCCAAAAGTTTCTATATAGTAAACACGTCAGCAACTCTGCTACATGGCCATTTCAGCTGACTGTACGATAGTTTTCGAACTTATCCGCCCTTGCTTTCTGTGGAATTGCGTGGAGGATATTTTTTCGGAATTCTAATGGTATAACTCAAGTCTCATGGATTCAACAAACCACATTGAATAGTCGTCTTGTTTTAGGAATTCCCAAGGATTGTTACCTATTCCCTCGACGTTATTTGATATCGAGTCTTCCAAAGCTCTATTACACTTTAAATCTAGTAACGGATCTCGTTGTAAAATACTGGATCTCCTATGTCTTATATATTCCCTTTCACTTCTGTGCTGCCAACAGACTGTTACTTGAGCTCTCTGGGGCCTTCATTGTTCACTTTTCACCTATCCGCTCTTTCCGCTACGTTTACTAGTGAAATTTCTCTTTCACTGTCGATATTGAGGCCACTGCATTTAATTTCATCGAAGAACTAAAATAAAGAGGGAACAACACGAACTGAACGCCAAGAACAAAGCGATAGCATCAAAATGGATTTAATACAGGGATCCAGTATTTCTGCCCTATTGTTCGAAGTGCGTAGAAGAAGCAATAAAGGAAACAATAGGGAGGTACAGGAGCAGAATTAAAATTCAGATTGAAACAACATCAGTAACAAATTTCGCTAATAACATTGCTGTTCTCAATGAAAGTGGAGAAGAATTACAGAAACTCTTAATCGAATGATCATTCTAATGACCACAGAACAAGAACTGAGAGTAAGCTAACTGGATGAAGAAAGGATTCTACTACCTTGGAAGCAAAAAAACACGCATGCTGGACGCAAGGACAAAAAGGCAGATTATTACAGTGAAAAGAGTATTCCTGACAGAAAGATGTGTAAGGTGACAGAATAAATTGTCAGATTCGCACCTTACATGAGACCTCTACAAATCGCAATGGGAAGGTGAAGATGACACCTAACTGAAATCGACAATTATGAGAACAATTGCCTCTCAATTTGCAATGAAAAAAGGAACTCTTCTCTGAACGGGCGTCAAGTGCAGAATGGAGCGTTAAGCTACCAAAAATGGATCACCAATACAACAGCACCACAGGCATATACATAATGGAACAACGGCTACCACGCATTCACGACACACTCAGACCTTCAGACCTTCAGACCTTACTACCTGCCGACCGTCATTCTGTTCTCGATGGGAACACGGCGAGGCACGGGCAACCGTCACGCCACACTCAACGGAAACGCGGCGAGACGCATACCAAGCGTCATGCCATACTGAGCGGAGACACGGTGAGGCACACAGCTGACCGTCATTCCATGTTCGACGGAAACTTTTGAACAAAAAGTGAACAATGGTACAGATAGGAGAAAACAACTGTCTGTGACAGACTTCTATCTAGAAAAAAAAAGGGACAACAATTTAAATTCTTGTAGTATTTAAAGAAATGTTAATGTAAAATTCTCATGTGTTAGTGATAAATCTTTATTAAAGATGGTTTGGTTGCTCATTTTGACATGTAAATAATATTTTCTATATGGCAGTCTTTTTTCAACCTGTTTAAGTTAGTGAAAAACGTACTATTAACAATTTTTGCGTGTAATGTGTTCATAAAAATACATAGGATAGATAAACGTGAATGGGTTTAGCTATTTCAGGCTGCCAATATAAAGTTTGTAAAGTAAAAATTAGGTTTAGTCAGTGTTTGTGAAAGTCAGTGCTGATAAAGTGTAAAGTCATGATACGTAGAATTAAGATTTCTGGAGAATGTAAATGGAGTCATAAATAGGATTATAGCTGTAAAATCATGAGATTGGTTGAGAAATAGCTTATCAAGTTTAATTGTAAGAATTAAACATGTTTTCGATTATGAAAAATCCTAAAGGAAAAAAGTATGATTTTTTTTATAAAATGGGGAAGATAATATTAAATGAAAGTTTCCTCAACTTCAATACATATCCATCATCATTTAACATATATTAACTGAAATAAATAGATCAGTCTCAAAATAAAAAGGAGAATATTCAAATGTTACAAATTTATAAGTATAAGCACATTGTTGAAATTTCAATAACAATTTTAGAATAGCAACTATTTTTAAAAGAAAAAAAAGTTCATTATTTCAATAGCATTGTACGAAAGATCAGAAAATCAAGTGTGAGGTAAATAAAGGAGACTGAATAGAACCACTACGTAAATTATACTAAATATTAAGACAGGAAGTTGGTCAGTAATCATCTCAATTGCTACAGCCAACAGTTGAACCAGTTTTGTACTGTCTTCAATCAATTACTCAATTATTGATTGACCAAGTACAAAATTGAACACAGAAGGAGGAGGATATGTAAGGTGGCAGAATAAATGGTCAGATTCGCACCTTACATGAGACCTCTACAAATCGCAATGAGTAGGTGAAGATAAGACCTAACGTAAATCTTCAGTTATGAGAACATTTGCCTATCAATATGTAATGCAAAAAGGGACTCTTCTCTGAACTGGCGTCAAGTGCAGAACGGAGAACTTAACGCTCCGTACGACGCAGAGAAGAAACTGGTGTGGACCCTGCGTTCACAGTGGCTGCACTCCAGCTAAAATTAGCTGTAGTAACGTTTAGCTCCAACTATGGAGAACCGAACCAGCCAAATTAGTTAATTTTCTTGCGAGAACTGAGAGGGCACTATAATATGCACGCTGCTGCAACCATGCGTGTGTATATGACCACATAATAAGACTAGGGCTGAGTACATGTTTTCTCGCATAACGAGAAACATAGGGAAAGTTTCTGCTGGAAAGTTAAGCGAAGGCCAGATTGGAATTTCAGTGGGAGAGATCGGCCTTGATGACAGCAGCACGTCGCAGCTTAAAGTAAATACCGCGTGCACAGGGGTAAACTTTATTGGTTCACCAGCTTGCGTCCACTGTAAACTCGAGCGGCCTTGGGTAATCTTGCCCTCAGATTTGCCACTTGACTAACCGTCCACCGTAAACTTGATTGTAATCCTAAACAGTACCGAACTTTGAACCGGGATCTGACGATTTTCGTAGTACTGACCAACATCATAACGTATGTGTAGGAGAGATTTTGTAGAGAAATGTTCAATTAAACTTTCATATTATTGTGCTTAGGATTAATGTAAAGAAACTTCCAGTTAAACTTTCATAATATTGTGCTTATGATTAATGTTCTTTCAGAGAGTTAATATTTAACATTGTTGTGTATAAACTCATTTCACTTTTTGATGTTGGCAAGATGCGCTATCCATTGCGCTGTTTTTATGTTGGCGAAATGAAAACTGTGTGAAAAGCTGTAATTTTGTAAGAAATATTGCGATATTAAACTTGTCATTTCACCTCACACAGCTGTTCTCAATTCAACAATAAGTAAAAAAAAATAAAAAATAAAAAACGGCAATCTTACCGATGTCTACTAGTACCAGAAATGCCAGAAATAGTTCGAGGAAGAAATTTGTCAGTATGAACGTTTGGAGCACTGTGTTCCATAGAAGTGAATAATGAACTATAGGAAAACAGTAAAATCAGGCCACCAAAGTATTTGTAATGGCTGAGAAGGATGTTGAAAATTTGGTGAACTAATAATATAAGGAATGAAACGGACCTCCGCAAAATTGGCGGGAAGAGTAACATTTGGAGAACACTGACAAGAAGAAAGGGCAGGCTGATAGCCCATGAATGAAGACAACAGGGAGTAACTTTCGTGATGCTGCAGGGAGCTAAAGGGGGTGAAATATGTAGGGAAAGACAGAGATTTGTATATATCCCGGGAATAATTGACCATGACGGTGCAAATTGTGCTGTAAGATGAAGAAGATGAAGAAACACACAGGAAAGGAGGTCGTGGTAGGCCGTATCTCACACGCAGTATTGAAGGGGGCATTTACGCACACATCAACGTCAAACAGCTGACGAAGGAGGTTGAAGATGTGTTTATCGCCACCTCATTGCGGGTGAGGCGAAACACTTGAGTTTTCTCTGTCAGACAAACTATACTCGATGGAAATGATACGTCAAAAATTGACGGATGATGCTGAAAATTCCTGTTCCCTGTGAGTGACGGATATGTTGTGTAACCGGGACGAGACTTGCCCTCTGTGGTCAGTGTTGGTCGCGGCTTCCAAAAGGAAGGTAAAAGTAAAACACGAAGAACTTGTTCCAACTCATCGACAGGGGATCTCAAGTTGATTCCGTATTTCTAGATTTCCGAAATGCTTTTGAAACCGTTCCTCACAAGCGACTTCTAATCAAGCTGCGGGACTATGGGGTATCAGCTCAGTTGTGAACTGAATTCGTGATTTCCTGCCGGGAAGGTCGCAGTTCGTAGTAATAGACGGCAAATCATCGAGTAAAACTGAAGTGATATAAGGCGCTCCCCAGGTAAGCGTCCTGGGACCTCTGCTGTTCCTGATCTATATAAATGACCTGGGTGACAATCTGAGGAGTTCTCTTAGGTTGTTCGCAGATGATGCTGTAATTTACCGTCTAGTAAGGTCATCCGAAGACTAATATCAGTTGCAAAGCGATTTAGAAAATATTGCTGTATGGTGTGGCAGGTGGCAGTTGACGCTAAATAACTAAAAGTGTGAGGTGATCCACATGAGTTCCTAAAGAAATCCGTTGGAATTCGATTACTCGATAAATAGTACAATTCTCAAGGCTGTCAATTCAACTAAGTACCTGGGTATTAAAATTACGAAGAACTTCAGTAGGAAAGACCACATAGATAATATTGTGGGGGAGGCGAGCCAAAGGTTGCGTTTCATTGTCAGGACCCTTAGAAGATGCAACAAGTCCACTAAAGAGACAGCTTACACTACACTCGTTCGTCCTCTGTTAGAATATTGCTGCGTGGTGTGGGATCCTTACCAGGTGGGATTGACAGAGGACATCGAAAGGGTGCAAAAAAGGGCAGCTCGTTTTGTGTTATCACGTAATAGGGGAGAGAGTGTGGCAGATATGATACACGAGTTGGGATGGAAGTCAATAAGCAAAGACGTTTTTCGTCGCGGCGAGATCTATTTACGAAATTTCAGTCACCAACTTGCTCTTCCGAATGCGAAAATACACTCCTGGAAATGGAAAAAAGAACACATTGACACCGGTGTGTCAGACCCACCATATTTGCTCCCGACACTGCGAGAGGGCTGTACAAGCAATGATCACACGCACGGCACAGCGGACACACCAGGAACCGCGGTGTTGGCCGTCGAATGGCGCTAGCTGCGCAGCATTTGTGCACCGCCGCCGTCAGTGTCAGCCAGTTTGCCGTGGCATACGGAGCTCCATCGCAGTCTTTAACACTGGTAGCATGCCGCGACAGCGTGGACGTGAACCGTATGTGCAGTTGACGGACTTTGAGCGAGGGCGTACAGTGGGCATGCGGGAGGCCGGGTGGACGTACCGCCGAATTGCTCAACACGTGGGGCGTGAGGTCTCCACAGTACATCGATGTTGTCGCCAGTGGTCGGCGGAAGGTGCACGTGCCCGTCGACCTGGGACCGGACCGCAGCGACGCACGGATGCACGCCAAGACCGTAGGATCCTACGCAGTGCCGTAGGGGACCGCACCGCCACTTCCCAGCAAATTAGGGACACTGTTGCTCCTGGGGTATCGACGAGGACCATTCGCAACCGTCTCCATGAAGCTGGACTACGGTCCCGCACACCGTTAGGCCGTCTTCCGCTCACGCCCCAACATCGTGCAGCCCGCCTCCAGTGGTGTCGCGACAGGCGTGAATGGAGGGACGAATGGAGACGTGTCGTCTTCAGCGATGAGAGTCGCTTCTGCCTTGGTGCCAATGATGGTCGTATGCGTGTTTGGCGCCGTGCAGATGAGCGCCACAATCAGGACTGCATACGACCGAGGCACACAGGGCCAACACCCGGCATCATGGTGTGGGGAGCGATCTCCTACACTGGCCGTACACCACTGGTGATCGTCGAGGGGACACTGAATAGTGCACGGTACATCCAAACCGTCATCGAACCCATCGTTCTAACATTCCTAGACCGGCAAGGGAACTTGCTGTTCCAACAGGACAATGCACGTCCGCATGTATCCCGTGCCACCCAACGTGCTCTAGAAGGTGTAAGTCAACTACCCTGGCGGCAAGATCTCCAGATCTGTCCCCCATTGAGCATGTTTGGGACTGGATGAAGCGTCGTCTCACGCGGTCTGCACGTCCAGCACGAACGCTGGTCCAACTGAGGCGCCAGGTGGAAATGGCATGGCAAGCCGTTCCACAGGACTACATCCAGCATCTCTACGATCGTCTCCATGGGAGAATAGCAGCCTGCATTGCTGCGAAAGGTGGATATACACTGTACTAGTGCCGACATTGTGCATGCCCTGTTGCCTGTGTCTATGTGCCTGTGGTTCTGTCAGTGTGATCATGTGATGTATCTGACCCCAGGAATGTGTCCCCTTCCTGGGACAATGAATTCACGGTGTTCTTATTTCAATTTCCAGGAGTGTATTTTGTTGAGCACAACCTACATGGGTAGGAATGATCATCAAAATAAAATAAGAGAAATCAGAGCTCGAACAGAAAGGTTTAGGTGTTCGCTTTTCCCGCGCGCTGTTCGGGAGTGGAATGGTAGAGAGAGAGAGAGTATGATTGTGGTTCGATGAACCCTCTGCCAAGCACTTAAATGTGATGTAGATGTAGATGTAGATCTAGATGTCATGCCCTGACCGGAACCGTTTCCTACCGTTATGCTGCGGCGCTAAGCAGTCGCTGCTGGAGTCCTGTCTTACATTTCAGAAAATATAATCAGTTAGGAAAAAGACGTTTGGTAGGTCAAAGAAGAGATGGTGACAGTGAAAGCAAGTGCCTATTACTTGAAATGCAGAAGGAGAAGAAGATGAGGAAGAAGAAGAAAAGTGGTTTTTGTGTTTCCTGTAGTAACAACACAAATCTGTATTTCTCTGTGGAATTTCTTTTTCTTCTGACGTACCAACGTGTTAAAACTTTAAACAATTCGTCACAGTAGCACTTTCACCCATTGTCCTCAATTATTTATTGAATATATTCCATTCCCGGCTCCCCCCCCCCCCCCCCCAACCATCTCTTTACCCAGCAAAGCTCCCTCAATTTTAGTATAGCAACTATCTTTAAAAGATAGTTATTCTTTGGTGTCTCGACATATATCCACTTATCCAGCCCATTCTGTCACATATCTCTGCAAACCTAACTAGGACAATATAGAAATTACACGATAACTGCAACCGACGTGCATCTACATCTACATACTCTGCAAGGCACCGTACCGTATGTGGCTGAGAGTACCCTGTCCCACTGCTAGACATTTCGTTTCCTGTTCCACTTGTAAACAGAGCGAGGCAAAAGCGACTGTCTAAATGCCTCCGTATGAGCCCTAACTTCCCGAATTTTATCTCTTTGGTTCTACAGCAGAATATGTCGGCAGTACTCTTCAAATGCCCGTTTTCTAAATCTTCTCAATAGTTTTCCTCTAAAAACGTCACCTTCCCTCGAGGGATTCCATAAAGTTTCCGAACCATCTCCGTAACACTTATGCGTTTTTCGAACCTACTGTTAACAAATCAAGCAGCCCATCTCTTAACTGCTTCGATGTCTTGCTTCAGTCGGACCTGGTACGGATCTCAAACACTAAGGCAGTACCGTAGTGTCGCGGAATAGTAACGAGTTGGAAACGTGAAATATTGTCAAACTTTCACTGCCTACGCCGAGAGCCAGAGGCAGTACATTAGCCAAGAGGTAAGGGGATTGCACATGTATGGAATGTGTCGTCATGCAGGGGGAATGGCCGGGTTACACACAACAGGCGAGTGAGAATTGCTTTGCACGTGGGTTTGTGATAGACAGAGACTTTTGTGGAGTTCAAGACAGAGATATAGCGTCAGCTGTACTGCATTTCACAACTTCGCGTATGTCTGTCGTAACAACATGTAACTCTGTCCCAAGAACACCTAAGGGGCGAGTACGACAGATAAGTCAGCAGCATAAGTGGAACGAATGTGTTCATTACAAATGAACATGACGTCAGGACGTCGCTCGTGCTTCCTTTAAATACCCCAGCTTTGATAGCAACAAGACACTCAGAGTTTTACTTGCAGTTAGATGTGTACTGGGTCGCTGTGTATCACTCAGCTCGGTGATCGACGTGTTAATCTTTCTTAAGGAGATGTTGCAGTAAGGGCAGCCCATCCAGCAGCAGACGTGAGGGGACAGTACCAGCTCTGGTCCTCTCTGCTGCCGCTGTCAATCATCAACCCAGGATTGGCAGACATCGCGGCAGACTCGCTCGCCGCCAATGCTGACCACATCAGCGAGCCGTCGTCGAGATCGTGCGGGGCCTAGGCACTGTGCATCCGCCGTCGCAACCGGATGAGCCGCCGACGCTGGGGGACTGCAGCCCGTTCCGCCCGTCCACCGCGGACGAGCCACCAGGAGGAGCAGGGAAGAAGATGGGGTGGTATAGAGTGCACTCCGCACTACGAGAACGCTTCTCGTGCCGACAGCGCTGGGACTCCAACCCGGAGCCTCTACGCGCAGCGGCCTGCTGTCCACTGCCCAGCTGGCCGACCAGCCGAGCGCCACCAGCCACGAACGGCCAAGGTACACAGTAAGGTCATTCCTCCGCTACGTCACAGCACGCGGCGCTGCTTCTTTGACGTTTCTGACGCGTCCACAGTCATTCCCTAGCATCCTGACAACTGGAAAGGTCACCGCTTGGCCATCCAGTATATCGTAGGTGACCGGAACCACCGGGGTGCCTACAGATTTTGTGTCAGATGTCCTCGGGCCCACCGCCTACAGATTTGGTGTCAGAAGTCCTCGCGCCCACCACCTGCAGATCTCGTATCTGGACTCGTCGACACCGCCACTGCAGGACTGACACCACAGAGTTGTGGTCAGAGCTGTTGAGTCTATGCAGCCTTGTGGTAAGTGCACGAGGCGATTTTTGTTAATAACTATGGATGCACGTTCTTTGTTGGGAGTGCACTTTGTGAGACCTGTGGAAACAGCAGATTTGAGTTTAAGGGAGGCAGTTGGGAATCGTACTTGGTACCAGTCAGATGTAATGTGTGTAATTTAACGGTTCATGGGGAGCCATGCACGAAGTTTGTACCAGTAGAATATTCAATCTGAAGACGATTTGGTCACGCAGCGCACAATTGTAGAAAGTGTTGCTGGGCAATAACAAGGCGGAAGGATTAATTGTGTTTAGTTGTGCATTGTGAGTCTTGTTCGTCTTCTTGTGTATAGTGCTCAACTGTGACAAAGGAGTTGAGTAGTTAGTGTAGTTATTGTTCTGAGGAGTAAATTCAGTAAAGAGTAAGTTGTTGGTAATTTGCGCAAATCATGCCGGAAACAAGATCCGTTAGTACTGAAGTGAGTATAGCTACTCTGACGGAGCAAGTCTCAAAATTGTTAGAAGAGAATGCGCAGCAGAAGTTACGTCATGTAGAATTAATGACGCAAATGGAGACCTTGCGTTCGGCGCATGAGTCGCAAACGGGTTCAAGTGAGAGCAAGTCAGTAGCAGTGTCCAACCTTGCAATATATCCTTCAGTAGCTAACCTGATAACGCCTTTCTCGGGTAAAACAACAGAGGATGTCACAGCGTTCATTAACGATGTCTTGGCAACAGCTGCAATGAGCAATTGGTGGGACGTAACTGCGTTACATATGGCAAATTTGCAACTTGCAGGGAAGCCAAGACGTTCGTGATGTACCATGAGACGCTTAGTAAGGCGAGCACATTTGAAGAATTGGCAGATGGGTTACGACAAAGATATCGTAAGCCGAATAGTGCAAGATTTTTCAGGGAGAAGTTAGCTAATTTGACATAGAAAGTCAATGAGACAGTGGAGTCTCTTTCAGGTAGGATATGGAAAATTAATTCGCAGACCTATGAATTATCCGGTAACCCTGATGCTGATCGTATATTACTACGAGAGGCAGGAAACGGAGCCCTCGATGTATTTCTCAGGGGAATTCGTGCAGAATTTTCTCGTAGGGTTATGATGTAGAATCCTGGGGATTTAGCTGCAGCACTGCATATTGCAACGCATCTGGAGGAGATAGACATTGCAACAAGGGTTCGCAATGACAAACGCATCTTTGTGTCTGAGAGGAATTGTTACCGTTGTGGGAGGAAAGGTCACGTGAAGGCTCAATACAGAAAGCCGCAGTGCTACGCTTGTAAACACTACGGTCACAAGGCGAATGAGTGTGGTTGTAAGCAGAAAAAAGAACAGAAAAAAGCGTTAAATGGGAACGGGAGTGTTTCGTCCGTCGGAAGACATTCCCGGTAAGCAGAAGCACAGTGAAAACTCGTACTGAGACGGATTATTGCTTGATGGGTGTTATAAGAAATAACAGATGTAAGTTTTTGATTGACACAAGGGCACATGTATCTGTTGGTAGTCTAGACCTCGTGGGTAGGAGAAGACTAGGTACTCCAAGGTATAGATTACGTGGAGTAGGTAATAATGAGTTGCAAACATTGAGTAAAACACAGCTCGTTTTTGAGATTGGAACTGTACATTTTGGAGAGCAAATGGAAGTGTTTCCATCTGTGGGGAAAGGGTATTCTGTGATTCTCAGACTGAATTTCCTCGATAAACACCATTCCAAAATTAATCTTTCACAGCATACAGTTGAACTTAGTGGAAACTTGTTTTCAATGGGTACAACAGCTGTAAATGTTTTTACGTCGCGAGGTGCATCCGTTGCTAAGGTGTCACCAATTGAACCGCGTACTAGGGCATTAAAGATGATTATGCATGTCAAAGTGCCTTCGGGTACAGGGAAGTTAGTTTGGTTGTCAGTAGGTACCGATGTACCACAGCAGAGACTATGTGTGGTGGAGCCACTGCAGAGCAATGAAGCATTGGATGAAATGCATTGTTTTATTAGGAGGAGCGTTGCGCACGTAACGAATATAAATGGGGAACTGATGATTCCGGTCAGTGTGATAATTTTGGGGCTGATGAAGTGGATCTCTCAAAGGGTTTAGTGGTAGCAAGTTTGTAAATAATCGGCGATGAGGATATAGGTGAATCCCAAGGTGATTATAACGTCAAGCAAACCGTCAAGGCATCTGTACTACGTGATAAGATTCGTCATTTGGAGAATGGTGATCGGAAAGCTATGGAAGCTTTGTTATTAGAGTTTTTGGATTTGTTTAATTCAGAAGGTCCATTACCAGCAACTCCTATTAGATATTACCGTATACCGACTGGCGATAGTCCGCCGGTCTATAAAAAACCATACAGGATAGCGAAACACCTACAACCACTAGTGGAAGAATTTATTAATCAACAGCTAAGGGACGCTATTATAGAGAACAGTGAAAGCCCGTGGTCTGCCAACATAGTGGTAGTTCCTAAGAAGTCACTGGACGGTACTAAAAAGTATAGGTTTTGTTGCGACTATAGTTTTTTGAACGCACGAACTGTAACAGATGCGTATCTAATACCGAACATCATGGAAACATAGGATAACCTAGGTCGGTGTAAATATTTTTTGACACTAGATCTAAAGAGTGGGTACCATCAGACAGAAGTAAGTCCCGAGGATAGACCGAAGACGGCCTTTACAACAAGCCTTGGTCACTTTCAGTATCGAAGAATGCCATTTTGGTTGAAAAACGCTACTGCTACTTTCCAGCGTCTGTCAGATGGTGTGCTTTGGGGACTGAAACCGAAGATTGCTATGGTATACCTCGATGATATTGATACTTTTTCGCGTAATGTAGAAGAGCATGTGGAACGACTGAACGAAGTATTTAGTAGGCTAAGAGCGGCAAATCTTACGCTTAATATCGAGAAATGTCAGTTTGCTCAGACACAAGTGACTTATCTTGGGCATATTATCAGTCAGGGTGGGGTAAGAACGGATCCTCGTCTAACGTTGTCTGTGCGTGATTTTCCAGTACCACAGACCACTAAACAAGTTAAGAAATATGTCGGTATATGTAATTACTACAGACGATATGTAAAGGGGTTCGAGGAAGTTGCACATCCATTAACGAGATTGATAAAGAAAGGTGTCATGTTTGAATGGACAGCACAGTGTCAGGAGGCATTCGAGAAGCTCAAACAGATACTAACACCAGACCCAGTGTTGATACTTCCTGATTTCGAACAAGGGTTCATACTATCTTGTGATGCTAGTAATATTGCTGTAGGTTGTATTCTTTCTCAGAGGGTTAATGGACAGGAACATCCAGTGACTTATGCTTCCAGGCAACTGAATAAGGCAGAAAAGAATTATTCAACTACAGAGAAAGAAATGTTAGCAGTGATTTACGGCATCTCGTATTTTCACTGTTATTTATATGGGCGTACGTTCAAGGTGATTACAGATCACGCAGCATTGAAATGGGTGTTGGGGTTGAAAGATCCTTCGAGTCGTTTAACGAGATGGGCACTGAAACTAAGTGAATTTGACTACGAGGTAATTCACAAAGCAGGGGTAAAACATACGAATTCAGATGCGCTTAGTAGAAAAATAGCAGCTGTACAAGTTGTGGGCATAAGTGAGAAGGAGTGGATAAAGGCGCAAGCCACTGACAGAGAGTGTCAATTGTTCCGAACACAACCGCAGTTTGAAATGCAGGATGGGTTGCTTTGCAGGAAGACGAAGTGCGGACTACACGTCGTAGTACTGGAGTCGCTGAGGGAAGAAGTGTTGAAACAAGCGCACGACCATGTATTGTCGGGTCATGGTGGTAAAAGAACGACTGATAGACGGGTAGCTGAAAGGTTTTGGTGGAAGATACGTCGCAATGATGTAGAGCAGTATGTGCAAAAATTGTATACCGTGTGCGCAGAGAGCAGATTTAAGTCATCAGAAAATTCAGTTACAGAGACTACCTGAAGCGGATCGTCCGTTCGCATTAATCGGAATAGACGTAATCGGAGCATTTAACAAGACCCAAGCGGGTCATCCATACGTATTAACAATATTAGATCATTTTTCCCGATACCTGATAATGGTAGTTATTCCAGATCAGAAGGCAAGCACAGTTGCGCAAGCCTTAGTAAATAACTAGTTGCTGTAGTAGGGTGTGCCTGATACTATAATTACAGATCAGGGTAGCAAATTTATGTCGGAGCTGATGAAGCAGTTATGCCGTTTATTGAAAGTTAAGAAGCTGCGGACAAGTCCATTTCATCCTCAGTCGAATGGACGAACAGAACGGGTTCATAGGACGTTAGTTAAGATGATTAGTCATTACATAAATTTAGAACACACGGATTGGGACGTGTATTTAAATCTGTTGACAAGCGCATATAACGCGAAAGTTCATACAGGAACGGGGCTCTCTCTGTATGAGGTAATTTATGGTCGGAAAATGCCATCACCATTTGATGTGCGCAGACCTCAGGTACGTTCACAGGATAGTCAGTGAAGAATTTCGCCAAGAAATTGAGAGAGATTTGGCAATGGGTACGGCGTGCTAATACTAAAGCATTGGAGAAACAAGAGAGTATTGTGTAAAGAACAGGTAAACTGCCGCAATACAGAATAGGTCAGTGGGTATTATTGGCTAATCCTTATGCTCCGAAGAGTAAAACAAAGAAGTTTTTGACGAAATATTCTGGACCGTATCAGGTAAATGAAATAGTGTCTCCAGTGAACGTAAAGTTGCAGTTACCAACCAAGTCGTCAGTAGTTCATGTGAGTAGGATTAAGCCGTTTAAGGGCGCAGTGGATGCGTTACCGCAGATTCCTCCAGCAGTAGCAAAGGGTGTGAGGGTACCGAAGCTAAAAGAACAGCAGAGGAACGTTCCTTACGCACTTAGGTCTAGGGATAAGTTGATTAAGTGTCCTCGGGGAGGAACATGTATTTATTGTTATTAGGTAATAGGGTATGTGTATTTTTTACTTATTTTAGACGTAGCAAGGAAGGGAGCGATTGAAATGGCTTCCTTTTCCTTCAGGTGCCGTGCCAGGATGTGGCCCGGAAAACTTTTCGTCGGTCTGGTACTGCTACACTGTTACAGAGGAGAGGTGGTGCAGGTGCAACCACTAGATAAGGGAATTTTGTTTGCAAGACAATTAGATGTGGTATTTTCAAGCCACATGTGGACAATTGTGTTCACGTACAATATATGGGGAGTGAGGAATGATGTAGGGACACTACAGGATAGGTTTATGGCGCTACAGGCGGCCATGGAGAGGGAGAGGTTGTTTCAAGAGATACGGAACGAGTATCAGGAATTGAAGCTCTCATACGAAAAGCTGAGAAGGCAGCTGCAGCAAGTAACAGAAGTGGTCCCGCAAACGCTCGTTCGCAGGAAACGAGGATGGTTGGATGCAGGGGGAAAATCGCTAAAAACAGTGTTTTGAACTGCGGACGAGGAAGATATAAGGACCCTAAATAGTACGGTGGGAGAGATGCAGGAGTTGGCAGAGGAGACAAAGTCGAAAGTGGATTGGCACACGACACGTATAGGTAACATGGAGCAGGGGATATTGAATGTCACTAGAACAGTGCAGGAGTTGAAGTCAGACCTGGAACGGTATGCAGCAAATAGCAGGAGAGTGTTGAATGGGGATATAGAGGCTATACAGACGAGATTGAGACGAATAGACGGGAAAATACAAGTAGCAGCTTTATTGAGGGCATTAGCAGACAGGGTGGATGATGCGCGTGTCGAATTGGCAGCGTTATATGAAGCTATGCATCACGCAGTGCATGAGCAATTGAGTGCCACTCTGTTAGGTCCAGATCAGATGCTGAAGGCGTTGCTGAAAGCCCACAAAGAATTCTCGGAAGGAGTGCGTCATGTCGTGCCTCCGGGGAAGCGGAATTTACCGTTATTCTGTCGCATACCTAAAGTGAGGGTAATTACGGATCAGGCGAGTATACACAGAGAAGGGCAAATACCAGTGATCGGTATCAATTCGCCGTACCAGTGTCATACAGTACACCCGTATCAAACTAGATGGGATGCACTTGGGAAGTGGGTGCAAGTGCAAACTCTGGAAGTGTTGTTAGTGTCAAGACGGAGGAGTGCTCATTTAGTAATGTCTACGGAAGATTTGACAGACTGTTTCAGGGGAAGTGTTTTTATTTGTCCAGCAAAGGTGGTGGCAACCCACAATCATTCATGTGAGATGCAGTTGTTCTAGGGGAATATGGGAACCTTAGAATGCGAAAAGAAGGTGTTACTTCCAAGACCGAAATTTCAGAAAGTTGGGGAACATTGGATTTACTCTGTGTTCGAACTAGAGACCATAGTTGCCACTTGTTACAGAAATGGTAGATTGACAGATATATCGAAGCTTGAACTGCAGGGCAGTGGGTTATTGACTAATGGCACAGGATGTGAAATAGTGGGGAAGCATTTTCACCTACCAGCTACTATCACGGGTACAACAATGATTAACGTGACACAGTCTATCTTGTATTATCCAGAGGAACCACCACACATATTGCCTCGCCAGAACCTAACGTTTATTAACGAGTCCTTGGATCCCACATTGCTACAATCTTTAGATAGCCTGATTATCTCAGAAAAAGAGCAGATCTCAGTTAATCAACTACTGCAGCACGAGCAGCAATATCGGGAGAAACGTAAGCAAAACACAATTATATTTGGTGTGTCAACGACTAGCATAATCTTAGTTCTAGTGTTTATTTGTGCAGCTTACTTTTGTATACAGAAAAATATGCCTCGTTCTGAAATAACAACCGTACATGAAATACTTGTGGGGTGGATCGGGAATAGTGGGACGTAATATAAATAGATAACCAATGATAAGGTTGGAACCAGTATTAAGTGTAAATAGATTATTAACGGAGAAGAAAAGCTTGACAGCGTTGAAGGATTAGTTGTAAGATACCTATAGACTATAAGGAAGTACGGCGTGCACAACCGGTAAGTCCAGAATTGTAACATTCGGGACGAATTTTCGTAAAGGAGGGGGATGTGTAGTGTTGCGGAATAGTAAAAACTTGGAAACGTGAAATTTTGTCACAGTATCGTTGCCTATGCAAAGAGCCAGAGACAGTAGGTTAGCCAAGAGGTAAGTGGACCGCACACGTATGGAATCGGTCGTCACACAGGGGCAATGGCCGGGTTACACACAACAGACGAGAGAGAATTGTTTTGCACACGGGTTTGCGTTAGACGGAGACTTTTGTAGAGTGCAAGACAGAGATATAGCGTGAGCTGTACTGCATTTCACAACTTCGCGTAAGTCTGTCGTAACAACACGTAACTCTGTCGCAAGAACACCTAAGGGGCGAGTACGACAGATAAGTCAGCAGCATAAGTGGAACGAATGCATTCATTGCAAACGAGCATGACGTCAGGACGTCGCTCGTGCTTCCTTTAAATACGCCAGCTTTGATAGCAACAAGACACTCAGAGTTTTACTTGCAGTTAGATGTGTACTGGGTCGCTGTGTAGCGCTCAGCTCGGTGATCGACATGTTAATCTTTATTAAGGAGATGTTGCAGTAACGGCGGCCCATGCAGCAGCAGACGTGAGGGGACAGTACCAGCTCTGGTCCTCTCTGCTGCCGCTGTCAATCATCAACCCAGGGTTAGCAGACATCGCGGCAGACCCGCTCGCCGCCAATGCTGACCACATCAGTGAGCCGTCGTCGAGATGGTGCGGGGCCTAGGCCCTGTGCATCCGCCGTCACAACCGGGTGAGTCGACGACGCTGGGGGACTGCAGCCCGTTCTGCCCGTTCACCGAGCACGAGCCACCAGGAGGAGCAGGGAAGAAGACGGGGTGGGATAGAGTACACTCCGCACTACGAGAACGCTTCTCGTGCCGGCAGCGCTGGGATTCCAACCCGGAGCCTCTACGCGCAGCGGCCTGCTGCACGCTGCTGAGCCAGCCGACCAGCCGGGCGACATCAGCCACGAGCGGCCGAAGTACGAAGTAAGGTCATTCCTCCACTACGTCACAGCACGCGGCGCTGTGCTAGCAAGACTGTGCGGCCCGGAGCTGGTGTCATCACTACGAGTCAGCGAGGACTCGGGGAAGGTCATTGATATCACCAAGCTCAGCCAGCCTGTGTTATGCGGGCCACATTGTACTCGGCAGGAAAAAAGTTGTCATGAATTAATAATGTTTCTTTGGCGTTTTTGACACGTCCACAGTCATTACCTAGCATCCTGATAACTGGAGAGGTCACCGCTTGGCCATCCAGTGCACCGTCTGCGACCGGGACCACCGGGGCTCCTACAGAACAGGTCGCTACACTGTCCTGTACGCGGTCTCCTTTCGAGGATAGCCACCCTTTAGTAAAACTCTCTCAATAAACCTAAGTCGACCATTCGCCTTTCCTAGCACAATTGTCATATACTCGTTCCCTTTCATATCGCTTTGAAATGTTACGGCCAGATGTTTAAACGACGTGACTGTGTCAAGCAGAACACTAGTATATCTACATCTACATCTACATCCATACTTCGCAAGCCACCGGACGGTTTGTGGCGGAGGGTACCCTGAGTACCTCTATCGGTTCTCCCTTGTATTCCAGTCTCGTATTGTTCGTGGAAAGAAGGATGGTTCGTATGCATCTGTGTGGGCTCTAATCTCTCTGATTTTACCCTCATGGTCACTTCGCGAGATATACGTAGGAGGGAGCAATATACTGCTTGACTCTCCGGGAAGGTATGTTCTCGAAACTTTAACAAAAGCCCGTACCGAGCTACTGAGCGTCTCTCCTGCAGAGTCTTCCACTGGAGTTTATCTATCATCTCCGTAATGCTTTCGCGATTACTAAATCATCCTGTAACGAAGCGCGCTGCTCTCCGTTGGATCTTCTTCATCTCTTCTATCAACTCTATCTGGTACGGATCCCACACTGCTTAGCAGTATTCAAGCAGTGGTCGAACAAGCGTACTGTAACCTACTTCCTTTGTTTTCGGATTGCATTTCCTTAGGATTCTTCCAATGAATCTCAGTCTGGCATCTGCTTTACCGACGATCAACTTAATATGATCATTCCATTGTAAATCACTCCTAATGCGTAATCCCAGATAATTTATGGAATTAACTGCTTCCATTTGCTGACCTGCTATTTTGTAGTCAAATGATAAGGGATCTATCTTTCTATGTATTCGTAGCCCATTACACTTGTCTACATTGAGATTGAATTGACATTCCCTGCACCATGCGTCAATTCGCTGCAGATCCTCCTGCATTTCAGTACAATTTTCAATTGTTACAACCTCTCGATACACCACAGCATCACCTGCAAAAAGCCTCAGTGAACTTCCGATGTCATCCACAAGATCATTTATGTATATTGTGAATAACAACGGTCCTATGACACTTCCGTGCGGCACACCTGAAATCACTCTTACTTTGGAAGACTTCTCTCCATTGAGAGTGACATGCTGCGTTCTGTTATCTAGGAACTCTTTAATCCAACCACACAATTGGTCTGATAGTCCATATGCTCTTACTTTGTTCATTAAACGACTGTGGGGAACTGTATCGAACGCCTTGCGGAAGTCAAGAAACACGGCATCTACCTGTGAACCGGTGTCTATGGCCCACTGAGTCTCGTGGACGAATAGCGCGAGCTGCGTTTCACACGACCGTCTTTTTCGAAACCCATGCTGATTCCTACAGAGTAGATTTCTAGTCTCCAGAAAATTCATTATACTCGAACATAATACGTGTTCCAAAATTCTACAACTGATCGACGTTAGAGATATAGGTCTATAGTTCTGCACATCTGTTCGACGTCCCTTCTTGAAAACGGGGATGACCTGTGCCCTTTTCCAATCCTTTGGAACTCTACGCTCTTCTAGAGACCTGCAGTACACCGCTGCAAGAAGGGGGGCAACTTCCTTTTATGTACTCTGTGTAAAATCAAACTGGTATCCCATAAGGTCCAGCGGCCTTTCCTCTTATAAGCGATTTTAATTGTTACTCTATCCCTCTGTCGTCTATTTCGATATCTACCATTTTGTCATCTGTGCAACAATCTAGAGAAGGAACTGCAGTTCATTCTTCTCTGTGAAACAGCTTTGGAAAAAGACATTTAGTATTTCGGCCTTTAGTCTGTCATCCTCTGTTTCAGTACCATTTTGGTCACAGAGTGTCTGGACATTTTGTTTTGATCCACCTACCGCTTTAACATAAGACCAAAATTTCTTAACCGAGCGAGGTGGCGCAGTAGTTAAGACACTGGACTCGCATTCGGGTGGACGACGGTTCAATCCCGCGTCCGGCCATCCTGATTTAGGTTTTCCGTGATTTCCCTAAATCGCTCCAGGCAAATGCCGGGATGGTTCCTTTCAAAGGGCACGGCCGACTTCCTTTCCCGTCCTTCCCTAATCCGATGAGACCGATGACCTCGCTGTCTAGTCTCCTTCCCCAAACAACCCCCCCCCCCCCCAAAATTTCTTAGGATTTTCTGCCTTGTCAGTACACAGCACTTTACTTTCGAATTCATTGAACGCCTCTCACATAGCCCTCCTGACACTACATTTCGCTTCGCGTAATTTTCGTTTGTTTGCAAGGCTTTGGCTATGTTTATGTTTGCTGTGAAGATTCCTTTGCTTCCGCAGCAGTTTTCTAACTCGGTTGTTGTACCACGGTCGCTCTTTTCCATCTCATACGATCTTGCTTGGCACATACTCTTCTAACGCATATTGTACGATGGTTTTGAACTTTGTCCACTGATCCTCAACACTATCTGTACTTGAGACAAAACTTTTGTGTGGAGCCGTGAGGTACTCTTTAATCTGCTTTTTGTCACTTTTGCTAAACAGAAAAATCTTCCTACCTTTTTTAATATTTGTATTTACGGCTGAAATCATCGATGCAGTAACCGCTTTATGATCGCCGATTCCCTGTTCTGCGTTAACTGTTTCAAATAGTTCGGGTCTGTTTGTCACCAGAAGGTCTAATATGTTATCGCCACGAGTCGGTTCTGTGTTTAACTGTTCAAGGTAGTTTTCAGAAAAAGCACTTAAAAAAATTTCACTGTATTCCTTGTCCCTGCCACCCGTTATGAACGTTTGAGTCTCCCAGTCTATATCCGGCATAATAAAATCTCCATCCAGAACTATAACATGGTGGGGAAATCTACTCGAAATATTTTCCAAATTATCCTTCAGGTGCTCGGCCACAACAGCTGCTGAGCCAGGGGGCCTATAGAGACATCCAATTACCATGGCTGAGCCTGCTTTAACCGTGACCTTCACCCAAATTATTTCACATTTCGGATCTCCGTCAATTTCCTTCGATACTACTGCACTTCTTATCGCTATAAACACGCCTCCCCCTTCACTGTCCAGCCTGTCTCTGTGGTATACATTCCAATCTGAGTTTAGGATTTCATTACTGCTTACGTCTGGTTTCAGCCAACCTTCTGTCTCTAGTACTATATGGGCGTTGTGACCGTTTATTAGCAGTTCTGGGACCTTTCTACAGAAGCTCCTGCAGTTTACTATTAGCACATTAATATTGTTATTCCCTGTTGCATTTTGCCTACTCCTACCTTGCCGCGTCTCAGGAGGCGTCTTGTTGGGCCTAGGGAGGGAATTCTCTAACCTAAAAAACCCCGATGTGCACTCCACACGTACTCCGCTACCCTTGTAGCCGCTTCTGGCGTGTAGTGCACGCCTGACCTATTCAGGGGACCCTACATTTCTCCACCCGATAGCGGAGGTCGAGAAATTTGCACCCCAGATCTCCGCAGAATCGTCTGAGCCTCTGGTTTAAGCCTTCCACTCGGCTCCAAACCAGAGAACCGCGATCGGTTCTGGGAACGATACTACAAATAGTTAGCTCTGATTCCACCCCGCGAGCGAGGCTTTCCGTCTTCATCAATTCCGCCAACCGCCTGTACGAACTGAGGATGACCTCTGAACCCAGATGGCAAGAGTCATTGGTGCCGACATGAGCAACAATTTGCAGTCGGGTGCACCCAGTGCTCTCTATCGCCGCCGGCAGGGCCTCCTCCACATCTCGGATGAGACCCCCCGGCAAGCAGACAGAGTGAACACTGGCCTTCTTCCCCGACCTTTCCGCTATTTCCCTAAGGGGCTCCATCACCCGCCTAACGTTAGAGATCCCAATAACTAATAAACCCTTCCCCCCATGTGCCTGCTCGGACCTTGCTGAAGGAGCGGCCACATGTCCACTCACAGGCAGAGCGGGCGATGCCACACGGCCAGCCTCCACATTCACCCTCCGCCTCGTGTGCCGCCAACGCCGCTGAATCCGCTACTCTCCTTGGGGAGAGGGTGGCATGTAACACCTGGGGTGTACCATGAGACGCACCAGACTCCCCACTGCCGCTACACTCCGAGGCAGCAGCCTGAAGACGGCTGACCGCGGCCATCAACACGCTCAGCTGTTCGCGAACAGTGGCCAGCTCCTCTTGCGTCCGTACACAGCAGACACACATCCTATCAATCCTAAGAAATCAATTTACTGTAGAGAGTTATTCATCTTTTAACTAGACTGCTAATTCACTAAAGGCGGCTGATTGTTGACTAACCTGTGGTTGCTAGCCACTTCTTGTAAAAAACAATGAAAATAGCACTACCTGTCTCTGGACTGTACTGAAAACAAACACTAGCACTACTGGCACTATGGTTGACTAAATGGACTCTCTCTGTCTGTATTCAAAACAAACACGAAATCTAAGGAACACTATTACTAGCACTCGACAATTAAAGCTTCCTAAAAGCAAAAAACACACGGAAGAAGAAGTGACAAGTAAGAAAAATACAGTTAATACTTAAATTAAGGTAGCTCGCTGCACAGCAGACGTGAAGCAGACGGCAGTTACGACGAACATTGTATTCGAACATTACAGGTTTGTTGCTGCTGCTCATCCTCATTAAATTACATTTTTCCACATTTAGAGCCTACTGCCACTCATCACACCAACTAGAAATTTCGTCGAAGTCGTCTTGTACCTTCCTACAGCCACTCGACATCACCCCATAACCGTACGCCGTAGCGTTATCAGCAGACAGCATCAGATTGCTGCCCATCCTGCCAGCCAAATCGTATAGAGAACAACAGCGGTCCTATCACACTTCCCTGCGGCACTCCTAACTTTACGCTAGTCTCTGATGAACTCTCACCGTCGAGGATAACATTCTCTTTCTCTTACTTACAAAGTGAACTGTGAACTGTTAACAGAGTGCAATGGAGCACCGTGTCAAATGTTTTTCGGAAATCTAGAAATATGTCAACTTCTTGTAGCCATTCATCCATGTTGTTTTGTTGTGGTCTTCCGTCGAGAGAGTGGTTTGATGCAGCTCTCCATGCTACTCTATCCTGTGCAAGCTTTTTCATATCCCAGTACCTACTGCAACCTACATCCTTATGCATCTGGTGTATTCTTCTGTTGGTCTCCCTCTACGATTTTTACCCTCCATGCTGCCCTCCATTGCTAAATTGATGATCCCTTTATGCCTCAAAATATGTCCTACCAACCGATCCCTTCTTCTAGTCAAATTGTGCCACAGGCTTCTCTTCTCCCCAATTCTATTCAACACCGCATCATTTACGTGATACACCCATCTAATATTCAGAATTCTTCTGTAGCACCACATTTCGAAAGCTTCTATTCTCTTCTTGTCTAAACTATTTATCGTCCTCGTTTCACTTCCATACGTGGCTACACTCCATAAAAATACTTTCAGAAGCGACTTCCTGACACTGAAATCTATGTTCGATATTAACAAATTCCTATTCTTCAGAAACGCTTTCCTTGCCATTGTCAGTCTACATTTTACATCCCCTCTACTTTGACTATCATCAGTTATTTTGCTCCCCAAATAGCAAAACTCCTTTACTACTTTAACCGTCTCATTTATAATCTAATTCCCTCAGCATCACGCGATTTAATTCGACTACATTCCATTATCTTCCTTTTGTTCTTGTTGATGTTCATCTTATACCCTCCTTTCATGACACTGTCCATTCCGTTCAACTGCTCTTTCAAATGATTTGCTATCTCTGACAGAATTACAATTCATCGGCGAACCGAAAAGTTTTTATTTCTTCTTTATGGATTTTAATTCCTATTCCGAATTTTTCTTTTGTTTTTTTACTGCTTGCTCAATATACAGATTGAATAACAGCGGGGATAAGCTACAACCCTGTCTCACTCCCTTCCCATCCTCTGCTTCCCTTTCATGCCCCTCGACTCTTATAACTGCCATCTGGTTTCTGTACAAATTGTAAATAGCCTTTCGCTCCCTGTATTTTACCCCTGTCGGCTTTAGAATTTGAAAGAGAGTATTCCAGTGAACGTTGTCAAAAGCTTTCTCCAAGTCTACATATGTTAGAAACGTAGGTTTGCCTCATCATAATCTATTGTCTAAGATAAGTCGTTGGGTCAGTATTGCCTCACGTGTTCCAACACTTCTACGGAATCCAAACTAATCATCCCCGAGGACGGCTTCGACCAGTTGTTCCATTCGTCAGTATTTTGCAGCCGTAGCTGATTAAACAGATAGTTCAGTAATTTTTACATCTGTCAACACCTGTTTTCTTTGGAATTAGAATTATTATATTCTTCTTGAGGTCTGACCTTCCATAGCTCGCAGTAAATCGTGAGGAAAGGGCAAGCTGAGTTTCGCACGAGCGATGCTGTCTAAAACCATACTGATTCGCTGACATAAACTTCTCAGTCTCAAGAAAGTTTGTTATATTCGAATTAAAAATATGTTCAACGACTCTTCAGAAAACAGAGTTTAAGAGTGCTGGTCCGTTGTTTTACCATTCAAGTGTACTGTAGTCACCTGCGCCGTTTTTCAATCGCTTGGGACTTCGTGCTCGACAGGAGATTCACGATAGATGCAAGCTAGGTAAGTGGTCAATGCTGTAGAGTTCTCTTTGAAAACCGAGTAGGGATTCCATTCGGACCTGGTGATTAATTTTTTTTCAAATCAGTCAGTTGTCTCTCTACACCAAGGATGCTTATCAGACACTACTGACATTTAACTTGCTACACCAAGAAGAAATGCAGATGATAATCGGGTATTCATTGGACAAATATATTACACTAGAACTGACATGTGATTACATTTTCACGCAATTTGGGTGCATAGATCCTGAGAAATCAGTACCCAAAACAACCGTCTCTGGCCGTAATACCGGCCTTGATACGCCTCGGCATTGGATGACGTGTAGAGGTACAGCTGCCCATGCAGCTTCAACACGATACCACAGTTCATCAAGAGTATTGGCTGGCGCATTGTGACGAGCCCGTTGCTAGGCCACCATTGACCAGACGTTTCCAGTTGGTGAGAGATCTGGAGAATGTGCTGGCCAGGGCAGCAGTCGAACATTTTCTGTATCCAGAAAGAGTCGTACAGGACCTGCAACATGCGGTCGTGCATTATCCTGCTGAAATGTTGTGTTTCGCAGGGATCGAATGAAGGGTAGAGGCACGGGTCGTGACGCATCTGAAATGTAACGTCCACTGTTCAAAGTGCCGTCAGTGCGAACAAGAGGTGACCGAGACGTGTAACCAATGGCACCCCATACGATCACGCCGACTGATACGCCAGTATGCCGACGACGAATACACGCTTCCAATGTGCGTACACCGAGATGTCGCCAAACACGGATGTGACCATCATGATGCTGTAAACAGAACCTGGATTCATCCGAAAAAATGACGTTTTGCCATTCGTGCACCCCAGGTTCGTCGTTGAGTACACCATCGCAGGCGCTCCTGTCTGTGATGCAGCGTCAAGGGTAACCGCAGCCATAGTCTCCGAGCTGATAGTCCATGCTGCTGCAAACGTCGTCGAACTCTTCGTGCAGATGGTTGCTGTCTCTCAAACGACCCCGTCTGTTGACTCGGGGATCGAGACGTGGCTCTACGATCCGTTACAGCTATGCGGATAAGATGCCTGTCATCTCGACTGCTAGTGATACGAGGCCGTTGGGATCCAGCACGGCGTTCCGTATTACCCTCCTGAACCCACCGATTCCATATTCTGCTAACAGTCATTGGATCTGGACCAACGCGAACAGCAATGTGGCGATACGATAAACCGCAATCGCGATAGGCTACAATCCGACCTTAACCAAAGTCGGAAACGTGATGGTACGCATTTCTCCTCCTTACACGAGGCATCACAACAACGTTTCACCAGGCAACGCCGGTCACCTGCTCTTTGTGTATGAGAAATCGGTTTGAAACTTTCCTCATGTCACCACGTTGTAGGTGTCGCCACCGGCGCCAACATTGTGTGAATGCTCTGAAAAGCTAATCATTTCCCTATCACAGCATCTTCTTCCTGTCGGTTAAATTACGTGTCTGTAGCACGTCATATTCGTGGTGTAGCAATTTTAATGGCCGGTAGTGTATATCATCCCTACGGGAGACTGTCCGACGGTCAAATAACGGTGTGCTTGTTCGAGTCTCCTGTGTGAACGATTTCTTGAACGTAAAATTTAAAACACCGACTTTCATTTTGGTATCTTGAACTGCCACACCAGACCGGTCAACAATAGACAGAATGGAAGCCTTAGACACGCTGAGTGATCTTACATGGGACACCCAATATTGCGTCCCGTAAGTTCTGCTTATATCTAAGAATCTGATCTTGCATTTCTCTGGCTACGACCTCTACTCAGTCTGGCCAGTCCTCTCACGCTTGGGAAGGTTCTGCAACGTGAAACTGTGACGTCACAAACGTCGAGCAGCACCACATCGACGTTCGCCTTGACGTCCCGTGCGAGGGCGGCAGACGGCTGGCTCACCTTTCTGCGGGTAGGGCTGCGGCGTGGCGCCGATGTCCCTCTCGGCGACGCGGCGGTACACGGAGGACAGGAAGGCCACGCACTTCAGGGAGAGCTCGCCGCGCGCCGTGAAGCTGCTCCGCTGCAGGCGGACGCGCAGACTCAGCCGGTTGCTGTCGTTGTGGCGCTGCGTCAGCGACGAATTCACCTGGCGACACACACAGGGGTGCACCCACGTTAGTGCAGGACGTGGAGACTCTGCGTGCTGCTGTCGTTGTGCTGTCGAACCAGTGACGAGTGTACCTGTTGTGACGTAATCAAGCCTAATGCATATTACGAAATCTGCGATACCAGCGGGTATCAATCTCTCCACGCAGGTGTAAACAGCAAATTTCTGTAAATATCGAGCACTATCTAGCTTCTGAACTACCCGAGTGTTCAGACGGTAACTGTGCAGTAACATGTGGCGGTGTGCCAATTAATGACTGATGTGATTGTCAATTATTAATACAATATTTTCCATTGTTAACATATTTGAACCATATTTGACCACATATTTGTATTTGTTCGAAGGTCCGGTTTGTTTGAAGACGAACGTCTTGTGTGACATCTTTGTGGTCCAAGTCCACATGCTGACGATTGAACAAAGAATGTTTTTTGTATAGCATGTGTTCCGCAATGGAGACAAGCTTACCACAGCAGTAGAAGCTGCATTTGCTGCAAAGTCCTCGTGAGTGAAGCTCCCTAACCACAATGTTGTACGGAATCTCATTATAAAGTTTCGAAAGACCCGAAGCGTTCATAATGCTCCAAAATCAGGAAGGCCATCCGCTTCCACATCCGAAGAGAAGGTGGCGGAGGTGCAGGACGTGACGCTGCAAAGACTAAAGAAATCGGTTATGTGACTAGCTCAGCAGGCCCACGTGTCCGTGGGTTCCACTCACAAGATTCTCCGGAAGTCACTGTCCATGTATCCGTACAAAATGTCGGTCGTGCATGAAAGAAGAGATACTGATCACCCGGCGCGTGTCAACTTTTGCAGCTGGTTTCTGTCCCTCCTGCAGGACAATGGTGAGGGATTCTTGGCAAAACGTTTTTCACGGTTGAGGCATGGTAGCATCTCTCTGATAACGTGAATAGCCAGAATGGACGACGGAGAATCCGCATGAATTTAAGGTGTCATCACTGCATGATCAAATGTTGGTGTTAGGTGCGTCGTAACTCGTAAACGCATCATTGGGCCGATCTCGTTTCAGGACACCATAAATGCAGAGCGGTACTGCACTTGTATTCTGGAGCCCTTCCTAGGTGAATTGAATGAGGACTGGCTCCAACAAGATGGGACGACAGCACATACCGCTCACAAGGCGATGAACTTTTTAAACGACATCTTCGTTCACCGCATCATATCTCGAGGAGTCTAGCCTCCACGTTCCCCCGACGTGGCTCCAACGGATGGGTACGTTGAAGGAAAAGGCCTGTGAAGGCAATCCGCACACCATACAAGAACTTCAAGCTGCACTGACAAACTACATTCGAAACATCACTCCCGATGTTCTGCACGACGTCTTCAACAACATGCAGAAACGCGTGCAACTGTGTCTTCAAGTTCTGCGGGATCACTTCCAGCATCTCTTATAACATCCATGACTTTAATATATAAAGTTATGAACTGCATAGTTACTTATTGAACGCCAGTTACAATTTCATTGAATATGTATTAACGTGTGAATGACTAAAGTTAACTTTAAACAAATGGTTCAAATGGCTCTGAGCACTATGGGACTTAACTTCTGAGGTCATCAGTCCCCTATAACAGAACTACTTAAACCTAACTAACCTAACGACATCACACAATGCCATGCCCGAGGCAAGATTCGAACCCGCGACCGTAGCGGTCATGGGGTTCCAGAGTGTAGCGCCTAGAACCGCTCAGCCACTCCAGACGGCAAAGTTAACTTAAACATAAGCTTTGTGATGTCATTTTCATAAATATTGACAGCAAATCTCAGGGTAGTTAAACGTCCATTTGTGTGAAAAAATTTAAAATATCTTCGAAATGTCTAAATTCTATGTATAACAGAATCACTGTTCGGGCTTGGTGGGAACGTTGGAAAGACAGTCGTAAAAAGTAGTCATGCTTAGTGGTTGACACAACAGCCTTGAGGAACATTTTGTGAGACATATTTTGTGAGCCAATCCTCCAGGAATATATGAATACACAATATTCAACTGTTTTATTTAGTGGATAGTAAGCCACTTAGTCGGTAGACATGGAACTAGGACATTTCTTCGTATACAAAATATGCGAGACCATCATACCTCTCAGAAGAAGACAGGGAGATCAATTTTAAGACAATTACCTAAGTAAACTTGAAAGGCCTTTCAGTTACTCTTCTTTCAATTCATAAATAAGTAATGTTGTTGTTGTGGTCTTCAGTCCTGAGAATGGTTTGATGCAGCTCACCACGCTACTCTATCCTGTGCAAGCCTCTTCATCTCCCAGTACCTACTGCAGCCTACATCCTTCTGAATCTGCTTAGTGTATTCACCTCTTGGTCTCCCTCTACGACTTTTTCCCTCCACGCAGACCTCCAGTACTAAATTGGTGATCCCTTGATGCCTCAGAACATGTCCTACCAACCGATCCCTTCTTCTAGTCAAGTTGTGCCACAAATTCCTCTTCTCCCCAATTCTATTCAATACCTCTTCATTAGCTATGTGATCTACCCATCTAATCTTCAGCATTCTTCTGTAGCACCACATTTCAAAAGCTTCTATTCTCTTCTTGTCTAATCTATTTATTGTCCATGTTTCACTTCCAAACATGGCTACACTCCATACAAATACTTTCAGAAACGACTTCCTGACACTTAAATCAATACTCGATGTTAACAAATTTCTCTTCTTCAGAAATGCTTTCCTTGCCATTGCCAGTCTACAATTTATACCGTCTCTACTTCGACCATCATCAGTTACTTTGCTCCCCAAACAGCAAAACTCCTTTACTACTTTAAGTGTCTCATTTCCTAATCTAATTCCCTCAGCATCACCCGACTTAATTAGACTACATTCCATTATCCTCGTTTTGCTTTTGTTGATGTTCATCTTATAGCCTCCTTTCAAGACACTGTCTATTCCGTTCAACTGCTGTTCCAAGTCCTTTGCTGCCTCTGACAGATTTACAATGTCATCGGTGAACCTTAACATTTTTATTTCTTCTCCCTGGATTTTAATACCTACTCCGAACTTTTCTTTCGTTCCCTATACTGCTTGCTGAATATACAGATTGAATAGCATCGGGGATAGGCTACTACCCTGGCACACTCCCTTCCCAGCCACTGCTTCCCTTTCATGGCCCGCGAGTCTTATAACTGCCATCTGCTTTCTGTACAAATTGTAAATAGCCTTTCGCTCCCTGTATTTTACCCCTGCCACCTTCAGAATTTGAAAGTATTCCAGTCAACATTGTCAAAAGCTTTCTCTAAGTGTACAAATGCTAGAAACGTAGGTTTGCCTTTCCTTAATCTTTCTTCTAAGATAAGTCGTAGGGTCAGTATTGCCTCACGTGTTCCAACATTTCTACGGAATCCAAACTGATCATCCCCGAGGTCAGCTTCTACCAGTTTTTCCATTCGTCTGTAAAGAATTCGCGTTAGTATTTTGCAGCTGTGACTTATTAAACTGATAGTTAGGTAATTTTCACATCTTTCAACGCCTGCTTTCTTTGGGATTGGAATTATTATATTCTTCTTGAAGTCTTAGGGAATTTCGCCTGTCTCATACATCTTGCTCACCAGATGGTAGAGTTTTGTCAGGACTGGCTCTTCCAAGGCTGCCAGTAGTTCTAATGGAATGTTGTCTACTCCCGGGGCCTTGTTTCGACTTAGGTCTTTCAGTGCTCTGTCAAACTCTTCACGCAGTATCATATCTCCCATTTCATCTACCTCCTCTTCCATTTCCATAATATTGTCCTCAAGAACATCGCCTTTGTACAGACCCTCTACACACTCCTTCCACCTCTCTGCTTTGCCTTCTTTGCTTAGAACTGGGTTTCCATTTGAGCTCTTGATATTCATGCAAGTGGTTCTCTTTTCTCCAAAGATCTCTTTAATTTTCCTGTAGGCAGTATCTACCTTACCCCTCATGAGATATGCCTCTACATCCTTACATTTGTCCTCTAGGCATCCCTGCTTAGCCATTTTGCACTTCCTGTCGATCTCATTTTTGAGACGTTTATGTTCACTTGCTGCATTTTTGTATTTTCTCCTTTCATCAATTACATTCAGTATCTCTTCTGTTACCCAAGGATTTCTACTTGCCCTCGTCTTTTTACCTGCTTGATCCTCTGTTGCCTTCACTATTTCATTCCTCAAAGCTACTCATTCTTCTTCTACTGTATTTCTTTCCCCCATTCCTGTCAATTGTTCCCTTATGCTCTTCCTGAAACTCTCTACAACCTCTAGTTGAAAAGAAAACGATGAAAGTCTGTTTAGTGGACACGTCGTTGTAAAGACGTTTTTGAAACGGTGTGCTTCACTATGCACACACACACACACACACACACACACACACACACACACACACACACACACACACGCACACACGCGCGCGCGCGCGCGCGCGACCATGCACACAGCCATTATCCACATACGCAAGCTAAGCCTGTTGCAGTCATTGTGCCGTTGTGCCAGGAGTGAGTTTACCTGCGAAGGCACTCAAACATATATGCACATTATAGCCAGACGTGCAGCCTCGGTTGTTCGCTGTCGTGCTGCAGCGCCAGCGAGAAGTTTACCTGTGCATACACACAGAATAATCCATTCACACAAGCCATTCATTGGAAGTCAAGTGCTTGCTGTGCGTTTGGCGCTGTGCCAGTGACTACTTGCGCATACTTACAAGTATAAACACACATTATAGCCAGTTTCCGTCGGTGTCCTGCTGCATCAGCGATGAGTTTACCTCGCACGCACACAAGCCTACTTTGCACGCGATAGCCACACACAAACGCTGAACCGGCTGCTATCGCTGTGTTACTGCGACAACAATGAGGTTATCTGTGCACACTCAACAGCATTAATGCACAATACATACGGCGCTTAGGCTCAACCAGTTGCTGTCACTGAACCTCTGTTTCTGCTGCGACTTTAATTGCGAACAGACACTGACTTTCATGGTTATTATAGGCGACACTGCAGTCACAGCTGGTAGCTATCGATGTACAATTCTGCTACCGAAGAATTTACCTGTGTACACGCACAAACATATTTGCAATTTAGAGGGAACACGCAAGCTAAGAGGTTTGCTGTCTGTGCCGTACAAATCGTGCATTCAACCGCCGCATTTTGAAAAGCCGAGCGGACAGAGTTTCGGCTGCGGCAGCACGCGCCGTGTTCTGTCTAGTTGTGAAACACGTCAGTAGAACGTCGAAGATTAGGTAGGTGGTGACATAGGGGCGTCAGTGGTCTGTCTGCGGTCGTAACTGCAAGTTATCATCGTAATTATGTCGGACCAGGTGGTCTAGCGCTTTTCTGGAGACTGAGAGGTCTTGGAATGAAATCCCGAAAATCTTCAGTTAGCCTTTAATATAACCTTCCCGTGTCAGTGAAGAGAAGAGCCGTCCTGAAGGACACGTAGTTCTGGTTCTACCTTAAACTGCAGATCCCCCTTCACCTATTGGTTAGATTATTGACACACAAAGTCGTGGAAGTGGCGTCGAATTGTAGGACATCCCTCAGACCACTGAGCCACACGAAATCATTACTGTTACCCAGTTTGTTAACCGTCTCACTCTATAAAACCCGCGATATCTTTAGAAATTTTCTGGCCTTAGAGATTCTGGAAAACTACTGCAACTTAGGGCCGAAGCTATATGTCTCTGCTCCGTGGAGGTTGACTCCATTCACGGTAGGAGATGTGCCTTAGCTGTAAAGGTTCACCCTGTAGTCTCACAGCAAGCGCTAGTATTGGGTGCTTTCTAAAACCTCGCCACTTACGGAAAACAGTAGATTATCCTCAGCAGGGTCATTTTTTTCCGCCAGCTAGAGTTATTTCAACAGCTTCTCAGAATGCTACGCAAGCCCGTTAGTTCTGTCCTTTGTACTGAAGCCGCCTCTCCGATGTGATGCTATACGGGATGTGAATTTTATTCAGAGCGCAAAACGGAGAGGTCAAAAGGGGCCTTTCATGAAATGAAAAGAGATAATTGTTGGCTTATCTCATGTGTCCATGCCCCACGCAACGGTCACAGCTCCGCCAGTGGCTTACTTTTTTGGAAAACGCTATCTTGGCGAAAATTTGTAACTTTTCAATTTCTTGATGAAATGGAACAATTATCCACAAAATTTAGAGAAAATTAACACTGTACCTACGCAGAATATGTAACTAGAGTGAGGTCAAAAACTGAATGTAGAAAGTAACTTTCGAATTATCTGTCACTGACAAATAATATAGCTTGATTTTACGTGGACTATTCATAGACAGAACTGCTACAGCACAGTGCAAAAGGTAACTGAAACAAATACCAATGACAGGAACAGAAATTGGATCTTTACTAAAAGACAGCAACTACGCTGCGGAGACTTCAGGAAAAGAAATTGGATCTTTACTAAAAGACTACAACTACGCTGCAGAGGCTTTATATATATATATATATATATATATATATATATATATATATATAGTTACAAAAAGGTACGGATAAACTTTCAGGAAACATTCCTCACACACAAAGAAAGAGAATATGTTACGTGGACATCTGTCCACATAACATATTACTTCTCTTCAAATCACATTAATCATGGAATGGAAACAAACAGCAACAGAACGTACCAGCGTGACTTCAAACACACTGTTACAGGATATGTTAAAAATGTCCTTCGTTAGCGAGGATACATGCATCCACCCTCCGTATCATGGAATCCCTGATGCGCTGATGCAGCCCTGGAGAATGGCGTATTGTATCACAGACGTCCACAATACGAGCATGAAGAGTCTCAAATGCCCCCATAAATGAAAGTCAAGAGGGTTGAGGTCAGGAGAGCGTGGAGGCCATGGAATTGGTCTGCCTCTACCAGTCCATCGGTCACCGAATCTGTTGTTGAGAAGCGTACGAATATTTCGACTGAAATGTGCAGGAGCTCCATCGTGCATGAACCACATGTTGTGTCGTACTTGTAAAGGCACATGTTCTAGCAGCACAGGTAGAGTATCCTGTATGAAATCATGATAACATGCTCCATTGAGCGTAGGTGGAAGAACATGGGGCCCAATCAAGACATCACCAACAATGCCTGCCCAAATGTTCACAGAAAATCTGTGTTGATGACGTGATTGCACAATTTCGTGCGGATTCTCGTCAGCCCACATGTGTTGATTATGAAAATTTACAGTTTGATCTCGTTGGAATGAAGCCTCATTCGTAAAGAGAACATTTACAATGAAATGAGGATTGACACGTTGTTGGATGAACCATTCGCAGAAGAGTACCCGTGGAGGCCAATCAGCTGCTGATAGTGCCTGCACACGCTATACATGGTACGGAAACAACTGATTCTCCCGTAGCACTCTCCATACAGAGACGTGGTCAACGTTACTTGTACCACAGTAACTTTTCTGACGCTGACATTAGGGTTATCCTCAACTGCACGAAGAATTGCCTCGTCCATTGCAGGTGTCCTCGTCGTTCTAGGTCTTCCCCAGTCGCGAGTCATAGGCTGGAATTTTCCGTGCTCCCTAAGACGCCGATCAATTGCTTCGAACGTCTTCCTGTCGGGACACATTCGTTCTGAAAATCTGTCTCGATACAAACGTACCGTGCCACGGCTATTGCCCCGTGCTAATCCATACATCAAATGGGCATCTGCCAACTCCGCATTTGTAAACATTGCACTGACTGCAAAACCATGTTCGTGATCAACACTAACCTGTTGATGCTACGTACTGATGTGCTTGATGCTAGTACTGTAGAGCAATGAGTCGAATGTCAACACAAGCACCGAAGTCAACATTACCATCCTTCAATTGGGCTAACTGGCGGTGAATCGAGGAAGTACAGTACATACTGACGAAACTAAAATGAGCTCTAACATGGAAATTAAACGTTTCCGGACACATGTCCACATAACATCTTTTCTTTATTTGTGGGTGAGGAATGTTTCCTGAAAGTTTGGCCGTACCTTTTTGTAACCCCCTATATATATATATATATATATATATATATATATATATATATATATATACTGAATTTTTTTCAAAATCTTTCTCCTCATTTAATGTATCTTTAAGTAACGATTTCAACTGTTAAACTAAACTGGTCCGCCGTGTGATGCATATGTGAAAAGTGTCGTGAAACAAAACTCGGAACTTAATGAAAGCCGGCCGGGGTGGCCGAACGGTTCTAGTCGCTACAGTCTGGAACCACGCGACCGCAACGGTCGCAGGTTCGAATCCTGCCTCGGGCATGGATGTGTGTGATGTCCTTAGATTACTTAGATTTAAGTAGTTCTAAATTCTAGGGGACTGATGACCTCAGAAGTTATGTCCCATAATGCTCTGAGCCATTTGAACTATTTGATCTTAATGAAAGGCTGAGTATGAAACAATGAAAATGAATCTAATTGAACAACAAAAGCAACGAATTGTGTACTCAGTGAAACCTATTTAACTGAAACTCAATACTGACGTACGTTATGGAAGTTACGTAACGTGAAGTGCAATGTCTCACTTAACCACAAAATAAAATACTGTTCAATATGGCAGGAAATAACAGTTTACCATAACCAACACTGTTCACTGTAAACCAATCTGCTCTCTTAGAGCCGGCCGCGGTGGTCTAGTGGTTCTAGGCGCTCAGTCCGGAGCCGCGCGACTGCTACGGTCGCAGGTTCGAATCCTGCCTCGGGTGTGGATGTGTGTGATGTCCTTAGGTTAGTTAGGTTTAAGTAGTTCTAAGATCTAGGGGACTGATGACCATAGATGTTAAGTCCCATAGTGCTTAGAGCCATTTCAACTATTTTTTGCTCTCTTAGAACAACACTTGAAAATCCGACGACGTACTGCTTGCTCAGGAAAGTGAGATTTCCCTTGAATCAACAGTAGCCCTAACTTGCCTCATGTTCAGCATACTGTTTTGTGTCAGGTGAGCTGACGTTCTGGAAAGCAAATTGAAATCAGCAAATTCAACAGCTTTTCTTTGCTTGTCAGAAACAGTGTCTGCGTGTGGTGTAAGATGCAATGCACACACGACAAAATATTCAAAACTTCATCAAGAACGATGGGGAATGGTTTCAGTTTACACAAAATAATGGTTGAAAAATTAAACTGTGATTATTGTCAAAAAAGACTGTACAAAATAATAAGGCCATGACAATTACTAAATTCTCTCATTATAGGAATAACAGACACTTCAAAAAAGTGGGTGCTTTTTGAAAAAATGAAAATAAAGAACTCAAATTAATACAGATCATGAAAATTGTTAGTTACCGAGGGGACAAAGATTTCCTTCAGCTAATAGTTCTATGAAACAAACACTTCGTTCTTGCGTGTGCAATGTTTAGTTTGACATATTCTTATAAAACTCTTCATTATCAATGCATCCAATAAAATACCTTTATAAAAAAGTAAAGTATTCCTTATACTTTCAGCCCGATTCAAAAATATCAGATCTGCTGCCCTAACACTCAATTGCTCGCTACTGTGCCTCTAAGAAGAATGCCCAGGACTGCACAACTAACAGCCGGCAAAGCGCATTGCACATTAAATCAAACACAGAGAGAGTCAAGAATCTCACCCACCAGTCGTGCAGTGCGCTCATGTATCTTTGTCCCAGCCCAGTGAGGGTCAATCATTTACAGTTCCTCCACCAGTCCGGTCGACGACAGCAGGATGGACGTTGGTGCATGTGGACGTGTTGCGATATGTCTCCCCAACAGATCACATAAGTACTCCATGTGATTTAAATCCGGCGAACGGGTAGGCTAGTCCATTCGCAGAATACCCTTCCGGTACAAGAGTTCCCTCTGCTCTTCTATGCGGTCGTGCGTTGTCCTCCTTAACTATGAAGTCAGGGTCGAATTCACTACCCGAAGACATAGTCTGGGAAGAAATACAGTGTCAGCGTAACGTTGACCAGCTAATGTACCTTGTTAAAATACACACATCAAAACCCGAGAGTTCCGGAACCTTAGAGTGGTTGGTGAGTCACGTCGTCCATAAACAGCCCATTTTAACCTATCCCAGGCATGTTCGACAAGGTTCTTGTCTGGAGCACATGCTGGCCACTCTAGACGTGCGATGTCGTTATCCTGGAGGAAGTCATTCACGACTTGTGAACGATGGGGGCGCGAGTTGTTGTCCATGAAGACGAATGCCTCGCCAATACGTTGACGATTTAGTTGCACATCGGTAGGAGGATGGGATTCACGTATCGTACAGCCGTTCCGGTGCGTTCCATGACCACCAACCGCGTACGTCATGCCTACATAATGCCACCCCAAAACAGCAGGTAACCTCCACCTTGCTGCTCTCGCCGGACAGTGTGTCTAAGGCTTTCAGCCTGGCCGGGTTGCCTCCAAACACGTCTCCAACGATTGTTTGGTTGAAGGCATATGCGACACTCATCGGTAAACAGTACGTAATGCCAATCCTGAGCGGTCCATTCGGCATGTTGTTGGGCCCATCTGTACCGCGCTGCATGGTGTCGTGGTTGCAAAGATGGACCTCGCCATGGACGTCGGGAGTGAAGTTGCGCATCATGCAGCACACTGCGCACAGTTTGAGTCGTAAGACGTCGTCCTGTGGCTGCTTGAAAAGCATAATTCAACACGATGGCATTGCTGTCAGGGTTCCTCGAGCCATAATCCGTAGGTGGTGTTCGTCCACTGCAGCAGTAGCCCTTGGACGGCCTGAGCGAGGCATGTTATCGACAGTTCTTGTCTCTCTGTATCTCCTCCTTGTCCGAACAACATCGCTTTGGTTCACTCCGAGATGCCTGGACACTTCCCTTGTTGGGAGCTATTCTTGGCACAAAGTAACAATGTGGACACGATCGAACCGCGGTATTGACCTACAGACTACAGACAACTCGAGCCGTGTACCTCCCTCCTGGTGAAATGACTGGAACTGATCGGCTGTCGGAACCCATCCGTCTAATAGGGGCTGCTCATGCATGGTTGTTTACATCTTTGGGTGGGCGGGATTAGTGACACATCTGGACACTCAAAGGAACTGTGTCTGTGATACAATATCCACAGTCAAAGTCTATCTTCAGGAGTTCAGGAGTTCTGGGAACTCGAGGATGCAAAACTTTTTTGATGTGTTTATGTGCAGAGCATTACATTCGTGCAACATTATGCCTCCCTACAGCGTAACATTTTGGCCTCCAAACCGATCATGCTCGAAAATGTACCTGTGCGCTTTTTACGTGACCCTACCTCTTGTAGTATGGGAATACGTCGAAATTGTTGACACTGATCGTTTCCGTGTTCCAGCTGTTATGGTGCAGAAAGTTATTATTTTCCAGTGGCGATCGACTTCCTAATCTTTGAACACTGTACGCTCACCCGTCACTACTTGAGTGACGCTGTACTCCTTCCCAATGTGCGTCTTACTTCATTTTTGAGGACGACAGTGCGCGACGGCATCGAACAGGGGAAATGGAAAAGGTCATAGAAAGTGAGGCTGTTCGGGAAATGGGCTTCCCTGCACGTTCCCATGGAGCGCATTGGGGGTACGTTTTGGAGGCACGCTTTAGCACTTCCACATTTACCAGTGACCATCTTGCAGTAGTCAACCGCGCTGATGGGGGAATGCCCTAGAAGAACGCCTCACCAACCTTGTGGCCATCATGAGAGCACATTGCACAGCATGCACTGCCGTCAGTGGTCAGTGGTAATCACCCACACAATATGAAGAACAATGTCTCGCCATTTGCAATGTCCAGGGAATCACCATGAATCTTGGTGACTTCATTTTAATTATTTTCTTTAAATAAATGTGCCATCTGTTGTCTCATTGTGTATTTCTTTCGGTTACCTTCTGCACAATGCAGTAGCAGTTCAAAAAAATGGTTCAAATGGCTCTGAGCACTATGGGACTTAACTTCTGAGGTCATCAGTCCCCTAGAACGTAGAACTACTTAAACCTAACTAACCTAAGGACATCACACACATCCATGCCCGAGGCAGGATTCGAACCTGCGACCGTAGCGGTCGTGCGGTTCCAGACTGTAGCGCCTAGAACCGCTCGGCCACCTAGGCCGGCCGCAGTAGCAATTCTTTCTACCTATGTCCCTCGTTTCATCGAGTTATATAACTTGACAGCGATACACCACGCAAAAACTGTTTTCCTCTTTAACTTTTGCACACTAGTACTTCAGTATCAGTCTCCTACCCACATTTCACAAACAACATTTTTTAAATATTAAAAAAAGGTCATTAACAAATTCTATTTCCTATTTTATTTCTGGACTCAAACGATTTTCTCGTTTTAATTACCCCACATCAACATTATTTAATAAATTCAGTCACCCCAAAAGAGTGTGTCACTACAACAGCCCAACATTAGGTTGCGCACAGTATTAAATCGATTTTTTTCTCTCTGTTCTTATTGCATTAGTTGCATCTGCTTACAGTCCGGTATTGTTGTATGCAAGATTCAACTTCCGTAGATAACTGCTTATCTCTAAATGGCACTATATTGTTCTCCTCTGAATGACGATGTCCTGATAATTTACTTCTTGAAATTTATAAGATAATTGGTACAGACTGATTCGTCAAAACAATTTCAAAAAACTAATAAATATGCGGTTTCACAGTAACAGGGAATTAAAATTTTAATGCCAAAACGGCTTAATTTAGATGGAATATAATGTCTGAAAGTCAAGCGCCCCTCGAACAACGGGAGACTTTTATCAGTGTGAACTGTTTGGAATGGAGTGAGGGCTGCTGTAAGCTTTCTCCTCAAGCCGAAAACCGCATTGAGAGCTACAGGCAAATTTGCGTACGTCACTTCCATTTCCTAAGAAAACGTTAGCACTCATAACTCTCCAGATTCTTTGCGCATGAATTAATCGTTAACACCAGAAGCATTCGGGATGTGGACGGTTAGATACGTTTGTGAGTGTGGGGAAAGAAGTAGCACGTATTGATACATGATATTTCTATTTCCTTCTTTCAGATACTGTTATTTACATTTTTCTTACAAGTTTCAGGCAAATTATTTACTGTCCGACTTCTGCGATGTTTTGCACGATATTCTGAGTGACATCTGAGGGAAATAAGGCAAATTACTTATTATCCACAAGAGCGAATTCAATTTTTCTTTCATTACGAGAGCTCAGACCCTTTGTGTGTTTACTGTGACGCAGTGGCCGGCGCCTGTAACCGAGCGGTTCTAGGCGCTTGAGTCCGGAACCGCGCTGCTGCTACGGTTGAAGGTTGGAATTCTGCCTCGGGCATGGATGTGTGTGATGTCCTTAGGTTAGTTAGGTTTAAGTAGTTCTAAGTCTAGGGGACTGATGATCTCAGATGGTAAGTCCCATAGTGATTAGAGCCGTTTGAACCATTTGTAACACAGTGTATTATTTTATTTCCTATGTTTTACAAATGATCTGCCATCTAGTGACAAAGATAAGTAAATTGGAAAGCTTTATAGTTTGGTGTCATTCTGAGAAAGTAATAAATATGCAGGTCTAAATGTTTGTAAACTTGGAAATGCTTCAAATTAACAATTTATTTCTTAAAACGGTAAGACAATAGGAAGACAGGGTAGTGTTCAGATTTGAGGAATATCACTACGGATGCTGTACAGGAAGGAGTGCCTCAGAAACAAACTGAATATCTTGCTACTGGGAAGCCGCTGCCCTATCCACCAGTAGCCATCCAAGAGCGAGTACCTCAGAACGACTCTGAGCTTCTCGCCCTGAGATGGCGGTATCCTTCATCTTGGTTAGGTGACTCTACACGGCAGTACACGCTGTCCCCTTTTCTACATGGATCTTACAGTGTAATATTACTTCCCAATAAAAACCTGTTTGTGAGACACTCTGGTGACTGTATATTTAGTCCGTATTCTGTGTGCAGTCGTTCGATGTGCTACCACAAATACAACGGTCTATTACACTGGTACTAGGACTGTTAGAAAAAAAATCAGATGGTTTCAATGGCTCTAAGCACTATGGGACTTAACATCTGAACTCATCAGTCCCCTAGACATAGAACTACTTAAACCTAACTAACCTAAGGACATCACACACATCCACGCCCGAGGCCGGATTCGAACCTGTGGCCGTAGCAGCAGCGCGGTTCCGGACTGAAGCGCCGATAACCGCCCGTCCACAGCGGCCGGCGTCAGTTAGATAAGTATTCGACTTTTCTTTGTGAATAGCTGATGGATTTCATTTCAAGGGAAGTGACGGAACGACTGGAGCGGCGATACAGCATCAAATTTTGCCAGAAACTGGGAGACAGTCACGTGGAAATCATTCGGAAGATACGGACGGTTGTCGTTGACGATGCTGTGGGCATCACACAGATTAAGGAATGGTACATCCGCCATTAACGTGCCAAATTGACCAGATCATTACCAAAATGAACGCTGTGATAATAGAGGACCGTCGTGTGTCTATCAGAGAAATTGCGGAGGAGGTGGGCATCAGCACTTTTTCGGCACATTCTATTGTCACCGATGATATGCCCATGAAGAGAGTGTCGGCGAAATTCGTGTCGAAGCTGCTGATGGCGGAGCAAAAAGGCAGCTTCGTGTTCAAGTCTCACAGGAGATGCTGGGCTCCATGAACAGTGACCACCATAATCACTGGTGACGAATCCTGAGTGTACGCGTAAGACCCAGAAACCACACACCAGTCGTGACAGTGGAAGCGTTCCTCGTCACCGAGACCATAGACGGCCCACCAAGTGTGCAGCAACGTCAGAGTGATGTTGACTGCTTTCTTCGTACACCACGAGTCAAACTATCATCAAAGAGTCCTACAGGGATATCCTCCGTCGTATACCTGATGCTGCACGATGCAAGACAATACTCCAGCACATTCCTCGCACTTTTTCAGACTTTTTTGGCGAAAAACCAGATTCCCGTGCTTTAGCAGGCTCCTTACTCTTCGGATATGGGCCCCTGCGACTTCTGGCTGTTGCCCAAACTTAAAACGCCACTGAAAGCAACGTGATTTCAGATGAGAGAGAACATTATAGCGGCAACGACAACCGAGCTAAACTGCATTTAGAAAGATTTTTTGGCATGCTTCCAAGAATGGCTGCAACGCAGAGAGAAGTGTATGTCGTCTCAAGGAAACTACTTTGAGAACGATTATGTGTCCGAAGCTCCAGGTAAGTTAGTTTCTCTTCCCCCGGCCAAAGACCCGATACTTTTCTAACAGAACTCGTACCCTCTGTGGAGTCATTCGTCGCCTGTGTTCTTTGCAGCCTGCACTATTGTTTGCTGCAAGTATTCTGTATGCAGCGATATAGATATTCAGTCTCCACATTCGTTGATGTAGGTCGATTGTGTTATGTCGCCATGGAAGTGTGTTGAACGTCTCTCTTATCAACAAAGGTCACAGCACAAAAGTACGTGTTCTGGGGTCCGTGTCCCATCACAGGCACCATCAGCTCCCTGACCGATGTTTACACAAAGGAAATGCGTGCGGTATGACCAGTGGTAGGTTATGATACGAACAGTGGCCTGACGGGGACTGACATGTTTCATCCTCGATGATGGGGAAAGATGAAGATATACCCTATGGGCCTTTTCGCAGTTGTCCCTCTCCCGTCAATTTACTCAACAATATTTTAGCTTCCAAGGTATCTACACTGCTGTTTTTCAGCCAATATGTTGTTACGCGATACTCAATACTTACGCCTATCGACTATTTATCACGAGCGCCACGCATAGCGCCTCCACTGATGTGGTGCCGAGAGCCCCACACAGCAGAAAGAGAACCCTCCTCTGTGCGCGTCTTAGCTTCATGGTCTCAGCTACGATGCTGCAGTTTAGCTCGGCCAATCCACATTGTATATCATTATTGCACAGGGGATTTGTAGGAAATTAGGGGCCTCAAAATTTAAGTCAGACGGATAGTACTAAACTTTTATTTCAGCTGATCAAGAGACCAATTGACAAAGAATAATGCGGAGCAATGTTCTGAAACCTGTAGCAAACTAAGTCAAAACACACTGTAAATTCTCCGAGGTCGACGTTTAGCTAGAAGGCGGCACGAAGTAAAAATTAGTGAGATTTCCACATTTGGGCATCTCGCAAAGGCTAGGTAAATGAGAGAAATGTTCAACGTAGATAACTAAACATATGATTTTCATATCCATATGAGTTACGACTTGCTCGAAAGATGGATTGCACTACTGCCTGGGTGAAACTTTTTCCAGCACAGAGAAAAGGCGCTTGTCAACATCAGACAAGATTGGTGAAGCGAATATCGAAGTTATTTATAGATCCCCACAATTCCCAACTTCCGCTTGGCTGTAAAACTAACCAACGAATATGTTACCTTTTCTACGTAAAAACAGGTGAAAACCGCATAAAATTCCCAGTTAAACCATACAAAAAGCATCACTGCGGTTCATGAGGTAGGAACTGGTTTCTTACACTCCCTCTCCACTGGTTAGCACAGATCACGTTGTGTCTGGTTGAGGAAACTTTATTTGGTATTGGACAGTTCATGATTTGGGAGGTAAGCGACGAAGTTCCTCACGCTAGGGAAGCGCCAGTAGGTGGCCTCCTTTTTGATACGCGGACAGGAAGGCAAATTTCACCCTCAGACACCCTCAGGGAAAAGCTTGCCTTTGGCAAGCAGAATATCGCCTGGAATGGTGACATGTCTTCCTTTGGCAAGCAGATTATCGCCAGGAACTGTCCACAATAAGCACTATGGAAAACACGAATATTTCCGCGACATCCACGAGGCGTTCGCTCTCTGTTATTGAGACACGATGAAGAGCCTTCTGCCGGCCATACGCGACTGCCGCACTTTATAGCGCCACTCGCATCTGGTGAGAAACAGAATAGTTGGCAATCCCAGAAAAAAAATGTACCAAGCCCACACATTAAAGCGTAATCGTGAGAGATCTATGACAAAATTGTAAAGCATTAAATGTATTCGCAGTTGCAAATATCGACAACCATCAGATGTAAAATGGAATGACGACAACAAAATTTGTGCCGGACTGGGATGTGAACCTGGCAGGCATGCATGCCACGTCCGAAGAACTTCGCATTGTATTTCTGAATAACACAGGGACTGCACTATTGTATTTTTCCGCCAACAAGTAAAATATCTCCTCTGTACGGGAATATACATTATGCATGTACTAGTACAGGCTACAGGCACATGGTTGACGACGTGTGGAAGTTTGTTCCTGGCCGTGAGTCGTGCACGGATAGCCAAATGGTAAGGCGGCCGCTGCGATAAGCGCGAAATCCGGGTTCGAGTCCCTGTCTGGCAGAAATTTCCATTGTCGTCATTCCATTGTACGGCTAATCCATATTCGCAACTGCGAATACATTTAATGTACTTCATAACGGCTGTAGTCGTCGCAGTGTATGCATATCCGAAGGAACTTAGCATCGCTTTTCTGAATGACACAGGCAATGCAGTACCGTAAAATCGCAAAACGATAACAGTATTTCTTTTCTGTTCTATTTACTGGTCGAACAGCCTGATCTAGGATGCCATCTATTGATTTACCGAGTGTAAAGCCAAACTGTTGAGGACTAAGGCCCCTGAGCACTCTGTGTATTTGGAGGTGATCACAAAAAGGTCGCTCCGGGACCTTAGTCTGAAAATTTAGAACGCAAATACAGGATTATTACAAAATGATTGAAGCGATTTCACAGCTCTACAATAACTTTATTATTTGAGATATTTTCACAATGCTTTGCACACACATACAAAAACTCAAAAAGTTTTTTTAGGCATTCACAAATGTTCGATATGTGCCCCTTTAGTGATTCGGCAGACATCAAGCCGATAATCAAGTTCCTCCCACACTCGGCGCAGCATGTCCCCATCAATGAGTTCGAAAGCATCGTTGATGCGAGCTCGCAGTTCTGGCACGTTTCTTGGTAGAGGAGGTTTAAACACTGAATCTTTCACATAACCCCACAGAAAGAAATCGCATGGGGTTACGTCGGGAGAGCGTGGAGGCCATGACATGAATTGCTGATCATGATCTCCACCACGACCGATCCATCGGTTTTCCAATCTCCTGTTTAAGAAATGCCGAACGTCATGATGGAAGTGCGGTGGAGCACCATCCTGTGGTACGTTTAGCTCCCTGCTTGCTTTATTCGTCGACTTCCGCGGGCTACGCGTGGAACTTGCCCGCACGCGTTCCACCGTTTCTTCGCTCACTGCAGGCCGACCCGTTGATTTCCCCTTACAGACGCATCCAGAAGCTTTAAACTGCGCATACCATCGCCGAATGGAGTTAGCAGTTGGTGGATCTTTGTTGAACTTCGTCCTGAAGTGTCGTTGCACTGTTATGACTGACTGATGTGAGTGCATTTCAAGCACGACATACGCTTTCTCGGCTCCTGTCACCATTTTGTCTCACTGCGCTCTCGACCGCTCTGGCGGCAGAAACCTGAAGTGCGGCTTCAGCCGAACAAAACTTTATGAGTTTTTCAACGTATCTGTAGTGTGTCGTGACCATATGTCAATGAATGGAGCTGCAGTGAATTTATGAAATCGCTTCAATCATTTGTAATAGCCCTGTAGGTTGATAAGATTTTCGTCCTGACGGATTCTGTCCACGGATTTTTTTATGGTAATTGTATTCGCCACCTTCCATGCTGCAGGTACTCGTCCCATACACCCATACAGAGAGTGTCATTAACAACTTTCGGCAGATGTTGGATGATTTGGTGTGCAGCCAATTAGAGCACTCCTGAATGAGTTCTACATCAACATCTAAATCTGCATTTATAATCCGCAAGCCACCCAACGGTGTGTGGCGGAGGGCACTGTACGTGCCACTGTCATTACCTCACCCTCATTCTATCGGGGCTTAATGACTAAATCGAATTCCCCTAGTGTGAAGGTCGGCCAAAACTGTACGTCGTGTGTTGTATTTCCAGCTGTGTTCGTGAATGCGTGTGTTCTGCTTCGTCAGTCTGCGGATACCTGTCATGGAGGATTTATACGACAGAAATTTCGCCGTCTGCCTCCATCTCTGCATCATTTTACCATTGTCATTGTCTTTGTGATGATAGTACCAATGGCATTTTTATTCTCTTTCTCAATCTGTCGTCATAATCCTCTCAGTGTCTCTTCTTAGCCTTTTTTAAGCTGCTCACGTCTGACCGTCTCCAGCAGCGCAGTGGTACGACTTACTTCGTCCTTCCCTAGTCTAGCCGGTTCCCCATATTACGGTGTTCTCTCTCTGCGTCTAGTGGCGGGAATTATAACGGCGGCATTCTGCACACTTGTTAGTAAGCCATTCAATACGTATGTCCTTATTCAACACTATCTTTCATTTTGCCTGGTGGAGAGGTAGATATTACACCAAGAAGTTTCTCCCAGTTGCCCATGGACAGATTAAGCCACCGTTCAGGCGGCATCTCGATTTGTGTGTCAGATATATTAGGATCACATTACGACCGCTGTGGGTTAGCTCCTCCGTCACGTCCCTTAACGTATGTGATGCAAAACTCTGTTATTTGCTAAGGGTAATGTCTATGGAGCTGTAAACACACGCTAGATTTGAAAATGTGTATGGTCGTCCCTTCTTGTGTGTTCGAAGTGTGTCTTCAACTGTTCGTCCCCTTTCGCCTCTTGTATCTCTCCGCCACAAGACAGAGCGAGCGTTTGTATCTGCTTATATTACTTGATACCGTTCAGTCTGTCGGAGCTCGTCTGTGTGTGGTTGTACGTTTTTGAGTAATGTGCGGAGATGGAGGTGAGCACTCCGCATATGTTACGTCTATAAATTTTGCTTCGTTACGTATATAAATTTGCAACATGTGTGACAATATAGGCCTACTTGCTATTATAGATGGCAATGGCTGGCTGCAGGCTGTTGCTACACACAGGTAGTTTGGCAGGGGGTTCAAACATGTAATCCGTCCGTCTCTAACGTTGGACTGTTGGAAGCACATCACGTCCACATGTTCTCCATTCAGTATCTTAACGTGCTCCTCGTCCACCAAGCCACTCCTAACACCACTCTATGGCAGAATCCTCATTACGGATGCTTAGCGAATATATAGCTAGGCACTGAATATTTCGAGAGAGCGAAGTACATTAGTCTGTGCACCTTCACAGTGTCCCTGTATATTTTGTGTGTGGTGAGTCTTTCCTCGCGCCTTCTGCAGGAGTACCCAAGAGTTCAGACAGCTCGTACGTTTCCGTCGGCATGTTCACATTAGGTTGTGCTAGCCGCGTTAAGATTCGGTATGCCCTCTGAAATACTTCTTTATACTATAGCCTGCTTACATTCGTCTCAACTGTGTATACGTTGTGAAGCCCATTCACTTGCTACAACGACCTGTCACGTGCTTCCACATAGACCGGCCAACCAAGAAGCTCCGTAGAGGGCTTTTTTTTTTTCATTGACCCAATCACCTAGACCGTGTTTTATGCTGTATGTCAATAGAGATCCTTAGAGACGACGTTACATAAGAGACTGTGACCTCACGGCTGCTGCCGGAAGTCGATGACCACTGTAGGCTGGGTCCGCTCGAGACTGATAAATACTCCCGTCGAATGCCTAAAGAAAGCAGTGGCTACTAGAGGCTGCCAAGGAATTGGGATTGATAACTGCCAGCTGTCAATGGCGTGATATTGGTAATGTTCATGATGTTCTAGGCTAAAAAATGCGGCAGTACAGAGTAATAGTTAAGAAATAAATCGTATTCACACATTAGTCTCGCTGCTTTTCTAGAAATAATGAATCTTATACAGATTCTTACATCCTATCAGGTGCAGTAAAAATTTTAAAGCGAAAGAGGTTAATTGATTGTTTCGAAAGTTCCCTATAAAGAGATCTAGATGCTTTGGTTAATTTGTTTAATAGAAATTCTGCATGTGCTGTGATTATACTCTTTCTACTATTTCAGTGCATAATGGAGTAAAATATTGTGATTGGTTACGTACCTCATTAAAGGATGTTAGATGAAATTAGAGAATCGAATACTTCGTGATTTGTTTCAAATATGTTGTTCCACATCAAACTCCACATGAAGGATCAGACACATTGTGATAATCAGTGAATTATTTCTACTAAAGTCGTACAATTTGGAGAAGCAAGTATTGCCTAGATTTATTAATAATTCTTCCGTTTATCAAAATATTGCCTAAAAATCATGTGGATTCTAAAAAGTTGCATCTACAAATACATGTTTGGCACATGACATTGGCATATCACTACTTGTTTACATAATAAAAAGACTGAAATTCAAGTGTAACATGTTGTTGTTGTGGTCTTCAGTTCAGAGACTGGTTTGATGCAGCTCTCCATGCAACTCTATCTAGTGCAAGGTTCTTCATCTCCCAGTACCTACTGCAACCTACATCCTTCTGAATGTGTTTAGTATATCCCTCTCTTGGTCTCCCTCTACGAATTTTACCCTCCACTACTAAACTGGTGATCCCTTGATGCCTAAGAATATGCCCTACCAACCGATCACTTCTTCTAGTCAAGTTGTGCCACAAACTCCGCTCCTCCCCATTTCTATTCAATACCTTCTCACTAGTTATGTGATCTACCCATCTAATCTTCAGAATTCTTCTGTAGCACCGCATTTCGAAAGCTTCGATTCTCTTCTTGTCTAAACTATTTATCGTCCGCGTTTCACTTCCATACATGGCTGCACTCCATACAAATACTTTCAGAAACGACTTCCTGACACTTAAATCAATACTCGATGTTAACAAACTTCTCTTCTTCAGAAACGCTTTCCTTGCCATTGCCAGTCTACATTTTATTTCCTCTCTACTTCGACCATCATCAGTTATTTTGCTCCCCAAATAGCAAAACTCATTTACTACTTTAAGCGTCTCATTTCCTAATCTAAATCCCACAGCATCACCCAATTTATATCGGCGGCATTCTATTATTCTCATTTTGCTTCTGTTGATATTCATCTTATATCTTCCTTTCAAGACACGGTCCATTCTTTTCAGCTGCTCTTCGAGTTCCTTTGCTGTCTCTGACAGAATTACAACGTCATCGGCGAACCTCAAAGTTTTTATTTCTTCTTCATAGATTTTAATTCCTACTCCGAATTTTTCTTTTGTTTCCTTTACTGCTTGCTCAATATACACACTGCATAACATCGGGGATAGGCCACAACCCTGTCTCACTCCCTTCCCAACCACTGCTTCAATTTCGTGCCCCTCGACTCTTATAACTGCCATATGGTTTCTGTGCAAATTGTAAATAGCCTTTCGCTCCCTGTATTTTACCCCTGCCACCTTCAGAATTTGAAAGTATTCCAGTCAACATTGTCAAAAGATTTCTCTATGTCTGCAGATGCTAGAAACGTAGGTTTGCCTCCCCTTCGTCTATTTTCTAAGATAAGTCGTATGGTCAGTACTGCCTCACGTGTTCCAACATTTCTACGGAATCCAAACTGCTCATCCCCGAGGTCGACTTCTACCAGTTATTCCTCTCGTCTGTAAAGAATTCGTGTTAGTATTTTGCAGCTGTGACTTATTAAACTGATTGTTCGGTAATTTTCACATCTGTCAACACCTGCTTTCTTTGTGATTGGAATTATTGTATTCTTCTTGAGGTCTGAGGGTATTTCGCCTGGCTCATCCATCTTGCTCACTAGATGGTACAGTTTTGTCAGGACTGCCTCTCCCAAGGCTGTCAGTAGTTCTAATGGAATGTTGTCTACTCTCGGGGCCTTGTTTCGACTTAGATCTTTAAGTGCTCTGTCAAACTCTTCACGCAGTATCATATCTCCCATTCCATCTTCATCTTCCTCCTCTTCAATTTCCATAATATTGTCCTCAAGAACATCTTCCCTGGATAGACCCTTTATATACTCCTTCCACCTTTCTGCTTTCCCTGGGTTTCCATGTGAGTTCTTGATATTCATGCAAGTAGATCTCTTTTCTCCCAAGGTCTCTTTAATTTTCCTATAGGCCGTATCTATCTTACCCCTAGCGATATGTGCCTCTACATATTTACATTTGTCCCCTAGCCATTTTGCACTTCCTGTCGATCTCATTTTTGCCTGGTTCATTTACTGCATTTTTATATTTTCTCCTTTCATCAATTAAATTCAATATCTGTTCTGTTACCCAAGGATTTCTATCAGCTCTCGTCCTGTTACCTACTTGATCCTCTGCTACCTTAAGTATTTCGGCTCTCAAAGCTAGCCATTCTTCTTCTACTGTATATCTTTCGCCCATTCTTGTCAATCGTCCCCTAATGCTCTACCTGAAGCTCTCTACAACCTCTCGTTCTTTCAGTTTATCCAGGTCCCATCTCCTCAAACTTCCACCTTTTTGCAGTTTCTTCAGTTTTAATCTACAGTTCATAACCAATAGATTGTGGTCAGAGTCCACATCTGCCCCTGGAAATATCTTACAATTTAAAACCTGATTCCTAAATCTCTGTCTTACCATTATATAATCTATCTGATACATTCTAGTATCTCCAGGATTCTTCCATGTATTCAACCTTCTTTTATGATTCTTGAACCAAGTGTTAGCAATGATTAAGTTATGTTGTGTGCATAATTCTACTAGGCGGTTCCTCTTTCATTTCTTCCCCCCAATCCATATTCACCTACATGTTTCCTTCTTCCTCTTCCTACTATCGAATTCCAGTCACCCATAACTATTAAATTTTCGTCTCCCTTCAGTTTCTGAATAATTTCTTTCATCTCATCATACATTTCATCAGTTTCTTCGTCATCTGCGGAGCTAGTCGGCATATAATTTTGTACTACTGTGGTAGACGTGGGCATCGTATCTATCTTGGCCATAATAATGCGTTCACTATGCTGTTCGTAGTAGCTTACGCGTTTCCTATTTTCCTATTCATTATTAAAGTTACCTGCAAGTGTAACATATAGGTATGTATAACATTTGAAACTGGACCGTAACCACCCTTCCTCGCGACCCCCTCCACCCCCCGTCGCCCCGTTTCCCCTGAAAGTGGTTGTGGTGAGAAACCGATCTGTAGCGCAGCTCGAGGTGCAGGTTAGGTTGAAAGATAGTGCTTTGACTGTTGTTGGCGAAGTCAACGAATGTAAATGCTAAATAGAAGTTGTGGTAACTCATTTACGTATGACGTAGCCTAATATTTACATATTCAAACGCTGTTTGCCATATTTAAGGCAAGGTAAATTCAAAAAACTTTTATTGGCTCATGAATAAGCCTCCAACGTGTCATTGTATTTGATCTGATTTTACGCATCCACTATTGAACCGAGGGATGTAAAGAATAATTCATATTTAAGTACTACTAACGTTAGAATCATACGAAGGGCTTCACATGTTGGGAAACAGCGAGACCCTTGTAATGATGGCCTAACAACATTGGGCTAAATTTTTTGGTTAAATGAAGGGCAGTTATCTAAATTACTTCCGCTAAAGCAAGTATATCATCTTCCGACTCATGTAAATGGCAGAAACGTCATCATGCCCATTAGTTTTTTTCACCTAAAGTATGTGCCACACTGCATATCGATAGAGCGCCATACGGGCCAAGTCACCAGGCGGCGCTGTTTCGTGCCTTTTTTATGACGTCATGAACGTTAGCCAATCGGCAACCAAATCTTCGGGCAGGCGGGAGTCGTAGGTAAAGAAAGCGGGCGTTGGAACCCATACTCTTGGCTGGCGTGTAGGCTTTTAATGTCTTGCTGTGTGTGCAGACAGGTCACTGCCGGTCTGGTCCTTAATTTGTATGTTTTTTGTTGCTAATTAACACATTATAGTTGTTTTTTGCATCCTAACTACCAAAGTTTCCTTCCTTTCCAATTTTCGGCCTGCAGGTTCCTCTCTCACATAGCGCTTCTGAACACTCTTCCGAAGTTTTTTAGAGTCCTCTTCCTCTTCTTCCGTTAGTTCTGATGCACACAATCATCTTCGTAGACGATCTGTCCTCAATCCAACGGCATACATGACCATTCCGTCATTGCCGTTTTCCTTCGATTTTTATACACTACAGTGGTGCCAACGTTCATTCTGTTACGTTTGTCTTAATTTTTAACTTTATTCCGTGACGTCAAACTGCAGCAACATCTCCAAAATTCGACCCCCAATGATGATAAGTTCCTCTTAATACTTTGAGTTACTTCCCAAGCTTATTCTCTATACCTGACTATACTTCCTACGATAGTTTTAAATATCTTAATCTTAATTCTGATATGTTATGTGTGCTCCAGATAATTATATTTAATTGTTTGCTTGCTTATCTGCCTTGGCCCATGTGGATTTTAATATCATTTTTACTGTAACCATCTTTCTTAATAATAACTCACAAAAATAAAAGTCAACAACTCTCATTATTCCGAAATCTAGTATCAGGTGTTGATCAACACCTATAGTATACAAATACCCCGTTTTGTCTAAATTAGAGACTGAATCTAGAATCAGGTCTTGATCCACACGTATAGTAAACAAATACCTCGTTTTGTCCAAATTAGTGATAAAACTGATATACTCCTGCAACTTTTTAACCACGTAATTCATGTCACCATCTTCTGCCAGAATGACTCATCAGCAATATGCAAATTCAGTAGCTTACCACCATTTACAAATACACCCATACTAAGAGAAGAACGTTACCCTACCTCTAAGGCAAAATTCAAGTACATTTTAAGTAATAGAGACGCTGTCTCACATCGTTAGGTCGCAGGAATCGCTCCTGATGTTGTTTTACCTACCTTCATTCTATAAGTTGCGCTACTATATAAGACTGTAACACTGGGAACATATAAACGACTCACGCTAAGATTGCAGTCCACAATTTACTGAGAAGCATACTATCATACGCTTTCTTCAGATCAATAAAAGGCTTATGGAACTGTAAATTCCTGACCAGTATTTTATCCATAAGCTGTTTTAGGCAAAAAATATTGTTTATGTTTGATCTTCCGGCATGAACACATTCTGATACTCTTCGTCCAAAATGTAAGAGGGCTACTGGGTTCATTTTTTTCTCTGTCAGTTTCGGTTGAAAACATGTGGAATTAGTTGTGGGACACTCTGGGATAATTCTGGGTTTGGCACCCCATAGTTTCATAGACGTGGCGGCACTATACATAGCCTTCAAAATGGCGACTGTAACGGAGATGGGCTCTAAGCAGAGAGGTGTCATTAGATTTTGGCGGAAAAGCAGAGTATCCCAGATATTCATAGGCCCTTGCAGAATGTCTACAGAGACCGGGCAGTAAACAAAGGCACGCTGAGTCGTTGGGCGAGGCTTCTCTCATCAGTGCAGCGAGGTTGTGCAAACCTGTATGATTTCGGCGTTTCGGATGGCCGCACACAACTGTGACTCATGCAATGTTGGAACGTGCGGACATCCTCATTGGAGGTGATCGACGGGTCACTATAAAACCCCTCGTTACTCTACTGAACCATTCTGTTGGCAGTGCTGACACTCTCATCCACCAGTTGGGATACTCAGAGGTGTGTGACCGCTGGGTTCTTTCCGCCTAACAGAAGGTCTGAAAGAGCAACGCCTATCCACGGAGTGGAGCCACACCACCCCTCCCCCGAAGGAAAAGTTCGAAGTCCCATCCTTAATCGGTAAAGTTATGACGACTGTCTTCTGGGACTATAAAGGGGTTCTTGAGTATGATGTGGTCCTTTGTGGTGCAACGATTATTGTGCTACCCTCAGAAAATGAAGAACGGACGTCAGCGTGTTCGTCGCCACAAAAATGCAAACGAACTTCTCCTTGTCCGTGACAAGGCAAGGCCTCACACACGTCTGTGCACCCGAGAGAAGCTCACAAAACTTCATTGGACTGTTCTTTCTCATTCACCCTATATCCCGGATCCCGCACCTGCTTCCATCTTCCCCAACGAAGGATGTACTCTGCGGGAAGCAGTACAAGGATGATGGGGAGATTATTGACGTACTAAGACATTGGATCAAACATCGAGCATCAGAGTGGTACAGAGTGGGCATACAGACTCCGCCAGTAGGATGGTGAAAAGTCGTTGCATTGAACGAAGATTATGTTGAAAAACAGGATTTTGTAACCAGAAGAGGGGTTTCCTGGAATCCTGAATAAAGCCAGTATGCTCTCAGAGAAAAAGAGTGTTGCATTTCTTACTGAAAGCCCCTCGTAGAATTGTGTCTCGGAATCTAAATGTGACGCCGCGCGGGATTAGCCGAGCGGTCTTAGGCGCTGCAGTCATGGACTGTGCGGCTGATCCTGGCGTCAGTTCTCCCACGGCCATGGGTGTGTATATTTGTCCTTAGGATAATTTAGGTTAAGTAGTGTGTAAGTTTAGGGACTGATGACCTTACCTGTTAAGTCCCATAATATGTCACACACATTTGAACATTTCTTTTGTAAATGTGACGATCGCTTCACGCAATTTGAGTGGAATTCGTGCTTCAGTCGTATAGACATTACGTTTGCTTAATTACGTGCGAGGTTCGGCGCAATTTCATAATTAGTATATCAGTGAGCGAAACAACGCATTTATGCGTGGTTAATAATTGTTAATTGTGTTCTAAATGCCCACACCAACTAGGTCGTTACATTGTCCCAGAAGTGAGATTCGAAAACCAAGATGAACCGGCGTCTTTTTTTACGCCCCCTTTCGGCCAACAAATCACAATCAAAATGTCCGCACAAGTTCACAACGTGAAATGAAAATCTACACTCTACTGCTGATGTACTATAAATACGCCCTTAGCAACCCATAGCAACCGGTGTACCAACATACGAAAGGAAAATGCGTTGTACTCAGCTCTATCAGTATTCAATAAAAATTGGACGCATTTTATATGGCACTTTTTATTGCAATTCGTCCATACCACCGTTCCATCCGAATAAGAAGAGTTTGGATTCCGTAGAAGTGTTGGAACACGCGAGGCAATACTGACCCTACGACTCATCTTAGAAGATAGATTAAGGAAAGGCAGACCTACATTTCTAGCATATCTAGACTTAGAGAAAGCTTTTGACAATATTGACTGGAATATACTGTTTCAAATTCTAAAGGTTGCAGCGTTAAAATACAAGGAGCGAAAGGCTATTTAGAATTTGTACGGAACCCTGAGTTGAGGGGCACGAGAAGGAAGCGGTGGTTGAGAAGGGAGTGAGACAGGGCTGTAGTTTATCCCAGATATTATTCAGTCGGTATATTGAGCAAGCAGTAAATTAAACAAAAGAAAAATTAGGAGGAGGAATTAAAATCCATGGAGAAGAAACAAAAAATTTGAGGTTTGCTGACGATATTGTAATTTTGCCAGAGACAGCAAAGGATCTGTAAAAGCAGCTGACTGGAATGGACAGTGCTTGAAAGGAGGATATAAGATGAACATGAACAGAAGTGAAACGAGGATAATGGAATGTAGTCGAACTGAATCAGGTCATCTTGAGGGAATCAGATAAGTAAATGAGTCAATTAAAGTAGTAGGTGTGTTTTGCTATTTGCGAGGCAAAATAACTGATGGTGATCAAAGTAGAGAAGATATAACATACAGACTGGCTATGGGAAGGTAAGAATTTCTGAAGAAGAGACATTTGTTAACATTGAGTATAGATTAAAGTGTCAGGAAGTCTTTTCTGACCGTATTTGTATGGAGTGTTGCCATGTATGAAAGTGAAAAAAGGACGATAAACAGGACAAGAAGTGAATAGAAGCTTTCGAAATGTGGTATTAGAGGAGAATGCTGTAGGTTAGATGGGTGGGTCAAAAATGGTTCAAATGGCTCTGAGCACTATGGGACTTAACTTCTGAGGTCATCAGTGCCCTAAAAATTAGAACTACTTAAACATAACTATCCTAAGGACATCACACACATCCATGCCAGAGGCAGGATTCGAACCTGCGACCGTAACAGTCGCGCGGTTCCAGACTGTAGCGCCTAGGACCGCTCGGCCACCTCGGCCGGCGATGCGTAGATCACTTAACTATTGAGGGGGTGCTGAGTATAATTGTGGAGAAGAGGACTTTGTGGCACAAATCGACCAGAAGAAGGGATCAGGAGCCGTGCATGGGTCGTGTTCCCGCCATCATGTATTTTACACCCTGTTTTTAACGTACTTCCACCTCACCACGTTAATTTAAATTACTACTGTCACTGAGTTGCTGCGTTGCTTGACCGTGACCGGCGCTAGCAGCGCGTATCGATACATCCCCTCTCGTAGTATCTTAGCTCGACTGCTATTACTTCCCGGTCGTTGTCTGTCTTAAGCCAGTTCGGATAGCGAGTTCGGGTCTGCCAGTCGTCTGGAAAGCGTCTGGAGCGCAGTCCAGTACTCCCAGTGGGGGAGTTGCAATGTGGCACTAGTGCAGACGGGTTGGAGCAGCAGTGAGGTCTACGTCGACATGGCTCGCCCGACCATTGCCGCCACGCATCAGTTGAGCCGGGCCACGGTCTTCCCGGATCGTCGGTCGGTCGGACGACGCGTTTTGGCTCGCCGATCCTTCATGAGTCGGCTATGTGTGAGTGCATCGACTCCCTATTTGTCTTATTGAGTGTTTAGTTACTTTTGCGTATCGTTCAGGTCTTCGTGCAAGTGTTTGCTAGGTTGTGTGTGTAGTTGGCGTTATTTCCACTGACGACTATTTTAGATGTTGTCGGCATTCTGAGAGGAGTCGGTCTGTTGGTGCGGACCAGGTAGGATATCTCCGTGCGGCGCGCTCGGCTGGGTCCGCTGCCGGTCCTTGCGCAGTGTCGGAGCGTGTGTGGAGCTGTCCGATTGTTACTAGCTTCGTGTCTCACCGACCCAGGGCGTCAAGGTTGAGTAGGGCTTTCAAGTACCCAAGGTTTTGATAGCTTAATACATATCCATGTTTGTTTGTGGATCATTACGTCCGTAACATTTTGGTGTTCGAGTTCTCGTGTACCGGTTGGTGGTAAGCAAGTCGTTTTGTCGATCGGTCCGTGCCTGTCCCTTGGTTCGGTTCCGACGGTTCAGTAGTTGGGCTCATCACCTGTCTCGCCTAAGTGACCGAAAGCAGACCGATCCACTGGAGACTCCTGAGTGCCGTTATCTTAATTATCCTCTCGGCAGTGTGAATGTTGTTATTTTATTTAACTGTATTTGCAGGTTTAGTTGTGGGCCTACAGTCCTGGAAACATGTTCTCAGAGTTTCCTTCAAGGCCAAACATTATCGCCTTCTGTTCTTGAAAGGTTATTGTAATTTCTTCTGTAAGATTTTACAAATTATTGTGCGCCATACGCCGTTGACGTTGCCAAAAAGTAAATTTTTAAACTTAATGTATTGTTTTACTGATTGTTACAATATACACTCCTGGAAATGGAAAAAAGAACACATTGACATCGGTGTGTCAGACCCACCATACTTGCTCCGGACACTGCGAGAGGGCTGTACAAGCAATGATCACACGCACGGCACAGCGGACACACCAGGAACCGCGGTGTTGGCCGTCGAATGGCGCTAGCTGCGCAGCATTTGTGCACCGCCGCCGTCAGTGTCAGCCAGTTTGCCGTGGCATACGGAGCTCAATCGCAGTCTTTAACACTGGTAGCATGCCGCGACAGCGTGGACGTGAACCGTATGTGCAGTTGACGGACTTTGAGCGAGGGCGTATAGTGGGCATGCGGGAGGCCGGGTGGACGTACCGCTGAATTGCTCAACACGTGGGGCGTGAGGTCTCCACAGTACATCGATGTTGTCGCCAGTGGTCGGTGGAAGGTGCACGTGCCCGTCGACCTGGGACCGGACCGCAGCGACGCACGGATGCACGCCAAGACCGTAGGATCCTACGCAGTGCCGTAGGGGACCGCACCGCCACTTCCCAGCAAATTAGGGACACTGTTGCTCCTGGGGTATCGGCGAGGACCATTCGCAACCGTCTCCATGAAGCTGAGCTACGGTCCCACACACCGTTAGGCCGTCTTCCGCTCACGCCCCAACATCGTGCAGCCCGCCTCCAGTGGTGTCGCGACAGGTGTGAATGGAGGGACGAATGGAGACGTGTCGTCTTCAGCGATGAGAGTCGCTTCTGCCTTGGTGCCAATGATGGTCGTATGCGTGTTTGGCGCCGTGCAGGTGAGCGCCACAATCAGGACTGCATACGACCGAGGCACACAGGGCCAACACCCGGCATCATGGTGTGGGGAGCGATCTCCTACACTGGCCGTACACCACTGGTGATCGTCGAGGGGACACTGAATAGTGCACGGTACATCCAAACCGTCATCGAACCCATCGTTCTACCATTCCTAGACCGGCAAGGGAACTTGCTGTTCCAACAGGACAATGCACGTCCGCATGTATCCCGTGCCACCCAACGTGCTCTAGAAGGTGTAAGTCAACTACCCTGGCCAGCAAGATCTCCGGATCTGTCCCCCATTGAGCATGTTTGGGACTGGATGTAGCGTCGTCTCACGCGGTCTGCATGTCCAGCACGAACGCTGGTCCAACTGAGGCGCCAGGTGGAAATGGCATGGCAAGCCGTTCCACAGGACTACATCCAGCATCTCTACGATCGCCTCCATGGGAGAATAGCAGCCTGCATTGCTGCGAAAGGTGGATATACACTGTACTAGTGCCGACATTGTGCATGCTCTGTTGCCTGTGTCTATGTGCCTGTGGTTCTGTCAGTGTGATCATGTGATGTATCTGACCCCGGGAATGTGTCAATAAAGTTTCCCCTTCCTGGGACAATGAATTCACGGTGTTCTTATTTCAATTTCCAGGAGTGTATATTTCATCATTTTCCAGAATTTAACTTTGCGGCCTTCAGCCATCTTATTGCGTTTGTTTATCTCTTTCTGTGCGCCATGTGGACCATCAGCCCTGTTAGCATCTTAAAACATTGTGGCCTTCTGTCTTCGGTAACCATCATAGCAAATTTGCAATTCTGAAGATTTAATCCGGCGGCCTTCAGCCGCAGCACATGCTGATCTCATATATGTATACGACTTATCTTATTCGTAAATTTAACTGTGTGTCATGTCTATTCAAAATTGAACTTATTCTAAAGCATCTGTTTGGAGGCCTTCAGCCGCGAAGCAAATTTAATTCTTTCAAAAATGTATTTGTGAACTAAATAATAATAAATTACAATTGTGAAATGAACCCGACCGCAACTCCCTTGGCCCTTTCCACAATCCTAATTACCTTAGCCCTGCGTGGCTTAGCGGGAGTTTCAGATCGGTTTGTAGGACATATTCTGAGGCATCAAGACATCATCAGTTTAGCATTGGAGGGAAGCGTGGAGGGTAAAAATCGCAGAGGGAGACGAGGAGATGAAGACAGTAAGCTGACATAGAAGGATGTAGGTTGCAGTAGTTACTCGGAGATGAAGAGGCTTGCACAGGAGAACTGCATCAAACCAGTCTCTGGACTGAAGACCACAACAGCACCGTTCCAAAAACTGACATATGGCCCTTCATATCCACATCCAGTGATGCCTGTCTGCCGACGATGACATGGCGGCCGGTCCGTACCGTTAGCCTTCATGGCCAGTTCGGGCGGAGTTTAGTTTTAGTGCTAAGATATTTACTATTCCTTCCGGAACACCTTGTAGTAGGTCAGCAACTGAATAATAACTTTCGCTTTCTGTATCTTATACTAACTGGTCGTGACAAGAGTCTGTATTTCCTCGCATGTGAGTTGCGTGGATTAGGCTAAGCTGATGTGATGGCTGTAGTGGAAGGAAACAGAAATCTTGCTGATAGCAGCTTTTGGAGAGACGAGAGCAGGTGGCTTAATACCGTGTCAGCGAGGAACCGGATGATCCATGGGCACCTGAAATGCATTGTTGCTTACAAATAACAATACACCCCCCGCCCCCAAAACTTTCGCAGCCAAATCAGTGCTTATATTAAGGCAACGCCGCACTGATAGCTGGGCTTACACTGCCAAGTTAGCCGGAAATTTGACTCGATTTTTCTATCAGTGCAGTAAAATCGCATCTCCTCTCAATCGGCGAAATTTTTATTGTGGTCTCTGCTCCCCTCCCAAGTGCTCCACCTTTTTATGTCAGGCAGTGTACCTTGCGTACCAGTTTGATTAGTTTTTCGAAGGTATGTTCCCCCAAAATTCTGAATAATTCTGAGATAACATCGTCAACACCAAGTGTCTTGTTTCGACGTAAATCTTTCAGCGTTCCTTCAAATTCTCCTCGCAGTATCGCGTTTCCCTTCTCACCTACTTCTTCCAACCCGTTTCCCTAGGATCGCATTAAGGCTTCAACCCGAGCAGCTGCGTAACCACACCCAGCAGATGAGTACGCTCCGAAGCGATCCGTCGCCGGTCGACGAACTGCTCCAACAGGGAGAAGCAACGGGCGAAGGAGTTGGGAGACTTTGAAGCGACGCCTCGGCGTTAAGCCATCCTGGCGGGTTCTAAGCGCAATGTAAGCGCCAGGCTGCCGACACGGGCGCGCGTATCCAAACGCAAGAAGCGGATCAGTGGATGGCAAGCAGGCCGAGGGAAAGGGGCGGAAAATGAGGAAGCGATAATCCAGTCTGGCAGACACATCTCTTATCGTGTTATTACAGATTCCCGCAGAGCGGAGCGAATTTATTGAGTCAGCAAACCAGTGGCAAGCCGGACGGCCCGGCGCCGCCGTCTCCCGGCGCCGCACTCGCTAATATTTGCGCAATCGATTAATCGATTTACGTTTCTGCGGACCGAGGGTGCAGTCGGCGCCGGCTCGGGTGACGCAGACGTCGGCAGCCGGGCCGACGCCGGCTGCGTTTGTAATTACGAGTAAACAGCGCCGCGCAGCGGCGGTCGGTGACACTTCATCCGGCGTCGTAACAAAAGGGCGAGACACGCGCAATTACCGAGAGCGGCGGTAAATATTTTGCGCAGAGCCTGTGCGTGTCGCGCCACGCAGTCCCACACACACTGCGATGACTGTAACAACGCTGGGCTGTTACGCAGTCGGCGCAAGCTGTTTGTGAGCCCATTAAATGAAATGCTATCCGTGGATCACAGTTCCGACAGCCTTTCTAAGAAATGAATAAAGGCTTATTTTCCGGAGAAGGCGCTTTAGTTTGTGTCCACAGCGCAACAACTTTAGGGGCTAGTGCCACGAACAGCCGTAAAGCGTCGGAAGTCAGCTTCACAAGGGCTATTCTCAGAATGGCAGCGCACAGCACCATCGTTTCTTTGGTCCGAAGCGTAAATTAATACCGTGCACAAATTTGTCACTTCCGTAGTTTTTTGGAAGTAAAAACGCACACCTCCATGTCTATTTATCCTCCACACGCTACCCTACGTTGCATAGCAGAATGAGAATTGTGAACGTTTTACATTTTTCATGAACAGCAGCCCGACTGGAGGGACCACTCCAGATGCTCTGTCCTGTGGGCAACAATTTCCCTAACTCTACAGTAATGACCATCACGTGAAATATGTGATGGGAGAATAAATGAGTATCTCATTTTGGTTTCCAACGCAAGCTCTTAGAATTTTACTAGAATGCCAGCAATATCTACAACAATGTGACGCAGCTTTTGCCCGAATCTTCTCTATAACTGCCTTCAACATGTGACATTTACTTATCTACTTGCTGTTACCCGCGTCTGTGCTCGCGTACCAGTAAGCACACAGTAATGAGTGATGGTAGCAAGCTAGCAATTTATAGATATCTGGCAATACATGGTGTTGGAAAAAGGGTGTCGAATACTTTGAGAAGTGGTAGTAATCATCGGAAATGGAAAAGTAAGTAAAATAAACACAAGTCAAGGAACGCTACTTTCTGAGATAGGAAGGGCTCCGCGACTCTTGCCTGCGGAGATTAGCACAGTGGTTGCATTGGCGCTCCGTCAAATGTGTCGGCAGGATATTATAATACCTTTACAGCATTCTGCCTACCACTAGGTGGTCTGCAGTCAGTTGTGTGGTTCGAGTTGTGTTGGAGGCTACATTAGTCTTCGTCGTGTTCCTGTGCCTTATTGTACAATACTGTCAACGCTAGGAATGTAACATGGTGATTTTCCTACATTCAAACGCGCATTCCCTCATCACTGTTACTGCGCTGTTTGTACGTACACATGGTGTAGTACGTTTACATTTTCTCTCTTCCACCACTTGTTAGAAATGGCAGGCTACAACTCGACAAGTGAAATGATGGATTTGATAAACTGCTATCATTTAGAAAATGGACGTAGCCTGCTAACCCATGTCCTCTACTCTGAAAATTATTCATAGCGCAGGTAAGCTATTCGGCAGACCTCTCCAGCGTCTGAGGGACACAGGGAGACTTAACAGAACTCCCCGCACAGTTCGCACGCCTGACATGGAGGAGCATGTTCTACGTTCGCTGGAAGAAACCCTTGGGACCAGCGTGCGACTATTACCAGCAGCAGAGGCAGAAGGTTTGTCCCACTCTCCTATTTGGGAGACTTCATGAACAATTGCTGTGCCAATATCATATACAGTGCGTTCTGTACATAAGGCTACAGGATCATCATGGCAGACGGCGGTTCTGTCAATGGTTGTTGCGCAAATGTGCCGTAGATTCACTGTTCATATCCAAGGTTTTATTTACCAATGAGACAGAGTTCACAAGAATTTCCATAACCAGTATATATATGGGCAGATGTAAATGCCCAAGCAATCCAAGAAAGAAGGCATCACCTATTCTCAAGCAACGTATGAGCAGGCGGAATTGGTAAAGGATTAACTGGGTGATACGTGCTACCACAATGGAAACTGGGGCGCATTGTTTGGACTGTCTCATTAATGCAATTGCCTACGTTGCTGCAGGCTGTAGATTTCAGCAAATGTGATTCATGTACGACGGATCACCAGCACACTTTCGTCACAATGTGCGTGAACATCTGACGCACACATTGCAGGACCGCTGGATTGACCCCGTACCTTTGCCTGCTCGTTTCCCAGACCTCAATACCTTAGACTTTTGGTAATGGGGACATTTGAAGGAATTGGTCTACTCCACGCTAATCTATGGTGTATGGATGATAGAGGAACGCGTCTTTCAGTGCGTTCCAGCAGTTATGACAACCGGATACACTTCTAAGGGTGGGTCATTAGTTATTCCCTAGTGCAGAGGAGTGCATTGTCATGAATGGACGCCACGTTGAATACCCCCTTTAAACATCTGTTTATCGCAGAAAGAATGCATTTCCATGTTTATTGGACTTACCTTAGAAAGAATGCATTGCTGGACGCATGTTTATTGGACTTATTTTTCTTGGTTCAATGAGTAATGCCACCTCTCAAAGTATTCGACACTTTTTTTTTTTTTTTTTTTTTTTTTTTAACACCCCGTATGGAGGTGCTGTACGTATGGATGATATCCAAATGCTGTCCGACGAGAAGTGTACCACGCTCTACATGTAAAGAGACAATCTATCTCCCGCTACGGTCGCAGGTTCGAATCCTGCCTCGGGCATGGATGTTTGTGATGTCCTTAGGTTAGTTAGGTTTAACTAGTTCTAAGTTCTAGGGACTAATGACCTCAGCAGTTGAGTCCCACAGTACTCAGAGCCAACCAACCATCAATCTATCTCGGTTTGTTGTATAGCACTTACAGAGAGATTAGAGCCCACACAGAGGCATACCGACAATCCTTCTTTCCACGAACAATACGAGACTAAAATAGAAAGGAGAACCGATAGAGGTACTCAAGGTACCCTCCGCCACACACCGTCAGGTGGCTTGCGGAGTATGGATGTAGATGTAGATGTATATGAAAATAAATAATAATAATTATTATTATTGTAACTGTAAATTACTCAAAGCTTTCCCGACGTATTAGTTTTAAATATGGTGCTCGGGCTTACCGTTGGATTTTATTATTGTATCTCCACAATAGTTTTGCCCAACACTGTACCGGTTGTTTTCAAATTTCTGAAACATCGCGGGCGAGTAAACACTGGATTTGCACTATCACGCAATAATACATGTACATCTTATTTGCAAATATTAATAATACTCAGTTTTCTAAGGTAGCCCATGTTCTTCCTCAGGGTTTAAGCTACCTCCATACTAAATTTCATTGAAACCGGCTCAGAGGTCTAACATGGAGACTTACTTTCGTATTTATAATATTAGTATGCATTTATTATTTTCACTTAGACTGTTATCTGTACAGCGTGTTCCGCGATTACTATTACAGAGCTCTGGGGTTGTAGCGAGGACTTGCTAGATAAAGTTTCCATAACGAATTCTTAAGTTTGAGCGTCGAATATCTTTCGATACCGAGTAGAGGACGCCATCGGCAGTCGCTGTTGTAATTACGACGTCAGACAACATTTTCGTCGAACTACAACAGCGGCTGCGAGAATCTGGTACATTCGCAGCTATAGGAGAGTCGGCTGTGGTGCTCCACGATCGGGCCACATTCACGAATTTGAAGAGGACGCCCTTCGTCACGTAGAAGAGGACGCGACGACTAGTACTCGAGAAACATTGCACACGCTGTAGGGCCCACAGGTCACACAGGTTGCACAGGTCATTGTTTCCGCTGTGGGCGTACCGGGAAGGGGCAGATTTGAAGGTGATTCGACTTTCAAGCTTGTGCCGTGCGTCGAAACCTTCTCCAAAGTTTGGTATTTTTCTCTCTGGTGACGTCGCTGTTTGTGTAGAATCTCTTTGCCGGAGAACCTTGTGTGCGAATGTGGCCGGTGAGGCTGCGTGGCTCGGGCAGCAGAGGAGTCTTGAGTTCGAAGCGGCACGAGGAAGGTGGCGAGCGGGCAGCTGTGCTGGGAGCAACTCATGTATACAGGGTGTTACAAAAATATTCGGCCAAACTTTCAGGAAACATTCCTCACACACAAAGAAAGAAAATATGTTATGTGGACATGTGTCCGGAAACGCTTACTTTCCATGTTAGAGCTCATTTTATTACTTCTCTTCAAACCACATTAATCTTGGAATGGAAACACACAGCAACAGAACGTACCAGCGTGACTTCAAACACACTGTTACAGGAAATGTTCAAAATGTCCTCCGTTAGCGAGGATACATGCATCCACCCTCCGTCGCATGGAATCCCTGATGCGCTGATGCAGCTCTGGAGAATGGCGTATTGTATCACAGCCGTCCACAATACGAGCACGAAGAGTCTCTACATTTGGTACCGGGGTTGCGTAGACAAGAGCTTTCAAATGCCCCCATAAATGAAAGTCAAGAGGGTTGAGGTCAGGAGAGCGTGGAGGCCATGGAATTGGTCCGCCTCTACCAATCCATCGGTCACCAAATCTGTTGTTGAGAAGCGTACGAACACTTCGACTGAAATGTGCAGGAGCTCCATTGTGCATGAACCACATGTCGTGTCATACTTGTAAAGGCACATGTTCTAGCAGCACAGGTAGAGTATCCCGTATGAAATCATGGCGGTGAATCGAGGAAGTACAGTACATACTGACGAAACTAAAATGAGCTCTAACATGGAAATTAAGCGTTTCCGGACACATGTCCACATAACATCTTTTCTTTATTTGTGTGTGAGGAATGTTTTCTGAAGGTTTGGCCGTACCTTTTTGTAACAGCCTGTATAGTGGAAAACGATTTAGCCGCACGTGGAGCGACAGTGCGCCCTTGTAGTTGACAACCGTTGTTTGCAAAGCTGTAAATGAGCTTCTCCTTTTCACACAAGAGCTCTTCGGCTGCACAATACTGTGTTGCCCAAAGGAGGTCGGCCGTTGGAGACCTGTGCAGCATTCACTGTACTGTCGCTGGACCCTGGTTGTATTCACACACGAGTACTGGTAACTCCACGTGAAGCTGAGTAACCTTATTGTTGAGTACCTTCCCATCTGTGTGTTTTAGTTGTTTATCTTGCAAAATAATAATTGTGTCTGCTCTTGTAGGGCGTCGTTAGTTTCACCCGTGACTAGTCATTTCTTTGTTTTAACTGTTCCTGTTACACGGATGTCATTGAGTTTTCCCTGGTGTGGCCCGTTATTCGTATACGTGCGTGGGACCAGTGGTAACTGATTTTTGTTTCAGATCTTGTCGCGCCAGTTTCATGATGTGTGTAATGTATTACTAGGAAGTGTCCCCAAGTATGACGTGTGAAATAAAATAAGACGGCAAGACTACGGCTCTGCAAATCCACTGAGGTAGCAGTGGATGAATTCTAACGCTGCAGATTTTTCCATGAGTTAAGTAATTACCTTCGTAATTGAGTACTTCAAACATCTTAATGGGGCGTTCATATGAAGAAGTTTGCACCCACACTTGTTTGAAACTGTGCGGTACTCTGTGCAGTAAGTGAGCAAATTTTAAACTCTATCACAAAAAAAGGCGTGTACAGAACTAGTGATAAGAAGGTACCACTGCAGTTGTGTCTTTCAGGTACTTTGGTTCAATTAGATTTATCTGAATACTGTTTTCAGGTTTGAATTACTGTCAATTTGCTGCCGTAAATTTGTCTAAAGGTTACTACATGCATTTAGAAACAGCCTTGGGCATTTTCAGCTTTCATCACAATTAGATATCGAGCTTGAGTTCAAACTTTTAACTAATACTTGCTTTGGTTCAAAGACCGTGTTGAGTAACAACTCTTCTTCATAAATTTGTTTTAAGGACCGTCTGAATTCATATTAGCCTGTCACATTGCCACTCCGTTACAGCTCCTATAACACCAAATCAAGAATGTTACATAGAAACGATAAGTTGTCGGACATGGGCTAGTAGCATAAGTGAATGGAAACCAGATTGTGTGGTCTCGACGTTAAAGCTCTCAGATTATTAGCTTATAAATCAGCAGAAATAAATTGTGTACTATGCACATTTGACAGAAAACTTAACTATCTGGGTCATTACAAATAGTTTTCAAGAAGCAGCATGTGACGCACTAGAAACTTGAGATTAGACTAAATCTTGCTACAAAGGTCTTTCTTTCGACTTTCAGAAGATATTATCTACAGAAAGCTGCAAGTCATTATCCTGAAGTGGAATTTCTCTAAAGGCCAATAACGCGAAAGTTTTTCTGACCATTTTCAGGTAGTTTTTGAAATTCAAGAGGACATTAAGAATATTGCAGCAGGAAAACGGCAAATGAACTTCATAATTGGGGAATGTCAAATATGACATCCATGCGCTCTATGTTTGTTGTAATGCAGAGATTAAGACTGCAACACCTTTTGTACTCATCATCGCTTCCGTTCCATGCAGTGCGTCACTTCTGTCTAAGCTGCTGTTCCACACACTTAACTAGTTTACTTGCGCCTGCGCAGTTGTTGTTCCGTACCTGTACACACTGTCTCGCGCTCGTTGAACTTTACTTCCGCCGTATGCAGCACAGTTTATATTTATCAGAGTGGTTTTATCTTTCCCGTTCTGAGACCTGCCGTCATTAAGCCCAGAAACTGCGCACTAATTTAATACATCCTAACTAAATTTTCAGTGAGCTAACACGTACTAACGCACATGTTTTCTGTTTTTATCTGCACCGAGCATACTTACACCCCTTTTTTTGTGGATCGCGGACGAGAATGCACCAGGCAGTTCTGCTCAATTTACAAACACGGTCGCGTCTGCACCCGCAGCCCACTCGGCAATTTCCCACTTTTTTTCTTCCTGGGTCTTCTTTTAGGCTTCCTTTTTTTTCGGTCGGCTATCGCCGCCGCCTTTTTCCACTTATCCTCGCCGTGCCGTCCCCGCTGGCGATGCGGCGCCGAATTAAAGTGCGGTAATCTCGTTAGGTAAATATTGCATTACCGGGCGGCCGTTAGCGGAACTGCATTACACAGCAGGCTGAAATTGAATACTTCTTTGTAAGGCGGGCCGCCGCTGACGCGACACATTTCTGCCGCCGGCACGCCACAATAAATTGTCCCGATAAAATTCCTCCTTCGCAGCCTCGTTAGTCGATTGGCGGGGATCGGTCCCGCGTAACTGACACGTCACACAGAAAAGTCGAGAGCGGTGGCGGTGAATTTCGTTCTGAGAGCAGTTGTAAGCGGTGAAAATAATTACAATTCTTAAAAGTTATAAACTTTGGCAGACGCTAAAATGTGCACTTCTCCGTTGTCTTCTGCCTGTACCTCTCATCGCCGTAGTTTCGGTATGGATATTCACGGGGGTGGCGTTGTTAATTTAAGGGGTGGCCCGATGCTCTTCCGTCGCCACCCTGCAGCTCCCATCAGGAGGGAACATGTGTGCCCCAACTGTCTGCGAGTGGAAATGAGCGAAAGTTTCTTAAATGTTAGCGAATCGTGCGACTGAGGTTGGCCTTGGGTACAAGACCAGCATTCACCTAGTGAGGTGTGGAACACCACCCAAAAACCACATCCACTTTGGCCAGCAGACCGACCCTCATCGCTAATCTGCCTGGTGGATACGGTCGGGGGTCAACGCATCTCCCCGTCCCGAAAGCGGCGCTTTAACATTCATGGATATCCAGGCGGATATTACGAGAACCTGAAATTCACTTGTTTTGTTCGTCTCGTTTCATCTCGTCTCTAGACAAAAAATGGTTCAAATGGCTCTGACTATGCGACTTAACTTCTGTGGTCATCAGTGGCCTAGAACTTAGAACTAATTAAACCTAATGAACCTAAGGACATCACACACATCCATGCCCGAGGCAGATTTCGAACCTGCGACCGTAGCGGTCGCTCGGTTCCAGACAGTACCGCCTAGAACCGCACGGCCAATCTCTAGACACTGTTTTGTTTTAGACTCACCAATAGCCATTAAACCTGAATAGTCAGTTTTCAGTTTCTAAAACTACCGTTTACAACGTAGCCCCGATTCTTTAAAAAATCGAACTCCCGTGTGCAAAACAGCTGGGTAATTTGCGCATCGTTTTAAGGAGACCTGGTTTTAACGTATGTCAATGCCTGTGAGGTCATAATTCGTGAAGCTGTGTGTCGTACGACTGTAGAATTTTGCAGGTACGAGGGGCGTTCAGTAAGTATTGTAATACATTTATTTCTCATCCAGCTTTGGTTAAAATGTGTGGAACTTGTTGTGGGACACTATGAAGTATTCCTGCTGCCGTCCTTACAGTTTCATGAAGTTCCGGCAGGTGGCAGCGCTGTACGTGCCCTTCCAAATGGCGTCTGTAACAGATGTGCATTCCAAGCGGAGGGCTGCCATTCAATTTTTTCTGCTGGAAAACCAGGGCATCGCTGATAATCATAGCCGCTTGCAGAATGTCTACTCTGACCTGCTAGTGAACAAAAGTACGGTGAGTCGTTGGGCGAAGTGTCTTCATTATCCCAAGAGGGTCGTGTCTCGCAAACCAGCGCTATTTCCCGCGTGCCGTCCGGCCGCGCACAGCTGTCACTCCTGCAACGTTGAAACGTGCGGACACTCTCATTCCATACGGTCGCAGGTTCGAATCCTGCCTCGGGCATGGATGTTTGTGATGTCCTTAGGTTAGTTAAGTTTAAGTAGTTCTAAGTTCTAGGGGACTAATGACCTCAGCGGTTGAGTCTCATAGTGCTCAGAGCCATTTGAACCATTTGAACTCTCATTCCAGGTGATCGACGGATCACAGTCCTGAACTTTGCTGCGCAACTGGACATCTCTGTTGGTAGTGCTGACACATTGGTCAACCAGTCGGGGTACTGAAAAGTGTGTGACGACTGCCTTCCTCTGTGTTTACCAGAAGACCATAAAGAGCAACCAACGACCATCTGTACGGAATTTCTAGCTCGTTACGTGGTGGCCTGTCATAATTTTTCGTCTAACATCGTCACAGGGTTCATGGGTTCATCACTTTGAATCGTAAACAAAACGCAAGCCATGAAGCCGCTTCCTCAGGCGGTAAAGTCATGGCGAAAGTCTTATGGGAATCTGGAGGCGTTATTCTGATGTACACCCTCATGGTGTAACGAGCAACTCTGAAGCGTATGGTGCTGTCCTAAGCAAATTAAATAAAGCAATCGCCTAATAAATAATTGCAACTGTAGACAGAACCATTAATAAACGCTTTCAGGAATTTAAATAAAGTTGCTGATCCCTCCAAAGGAAATATTGTGTAAGTAGGCTGTTTATGTTTTCTTATTGGCAACGTTAGGTAGCGCTCTGTATGAAAATCACTGGCTGTGCTGTGTGCAGTCTGTGGCTAGTTTGCATTGTTGTCTGCCATTGTAGTGTTGGGCAGCGGCAGCTGGATGTTAACAGCGCGTAGCGTTGCGCAGTTGGAGGTGAGCCGCCAGCAGTGATGGATGTGGGGAGAGAGATGGCGGAGTTTTGAAATTTGTAAGACTGTCATGAACTGCTATATATAATATGACTATTAAAGTAAATACAGTGTTTGTTCTCTATTAAAATCTTTTATTTGCTAACTATGCCTATCAGTAGTTAGTGCCTTCCTTAGTTTGAATCTTTTATTTAGCTGCCAGTAGTGGCGCTCGCTGTGTTGCAGTACGAGTAACGAAGATTTTTGTGAGGTAAGTGATTTGTGAAACGTATAGGTTAATATTAGACAGGGCCATTCTTTTGTAGGGATTATTGAAAGTCAGATTGCGTTGCGCTAAAAAATATTGTGTGTCAGTTAAAGCACAGTCTTGTATAATTCTTCAAAAAGGGGACGTTTCATAATTGAAACTGAAGAATTAAAAAAAAAAAAAAAACATCTTCAACGTATTCGTCGCTATAAAAATGCATGTGACGTTCTCCTTCCCCATGACAACGCAAGATCTCATCACACTAGTCTTCATAGGCGAGAGAAGCTCACAAAACTTGACAGTACTGTTCTTCCCCACACACCTTACAGCCTGTATATCGCACCTGCCGACTTCCATCTGGGCCAATGAAGAATGCATTCCATCAGAAGCAGTACGTGGAGGATGATGAGGGGGTTACTGACGCATCAGCAGCAGCCAGACGTTGGCTTCGACGTCGACCAGTAGAGTGATGCAATGCGGGCAGTAAAGTGGCATAAGGGCGTCGCAAAGAATGGATATTGTTTTGAAAAGCAGGGTTTCGTAGGCAAATGAGTGGCGTATGATATGGTGTGTTTCAGTCTTGATGAAAGCCAATCTGCTTTCAGAAAACCCATGTGTTGCAATATTTAATGAAAGGACCTCGCTCATTCAGAGATACACGCCGTTACTGCCTACAAAATGTATTGTGAATAGGATTAGCAGAAAATGAGTACCAAATTGAAACTTCATGCCTGATGTTGACATTTTGCCATACGAACAGCGAAAATGTAGTAAGCGATAACCTTTTATCCTTTCATTTTTTTGTGGACAGTGGTGGCGGGAGGGTGTGGGTCCGCAAAAACATTCTATGAGTTTCGTAATCATGTGTAGGATCGCTTTAGATATACGACAAGCGTAAATGTACTCACTTCCGCAGCCCCCCGTCATTACACTGGAAGAGGAGGTCGTATTCTGAGGCCAGTACGGCCGTCATATCGGTGTCCTACAGACATTTTGCCGTGGCATCGTTGGCCGATGTAAGCCCAGCAAAACGAACACGAAACAGACTGGTTAATTGGGGTTTTAAACATCAGGTTCATTGGACAAGAGATATCAATAAATTTGGAAGAATAAAACTGTAATCTGGTAGTCAGGGAGAGGCAGGATAAGGCGACGATTGAACGATTCTGGATGGGGCCGTAATCAGATACCGTTGGCTACAGTAAACACGTACACTTTATTTGAGGAAATAACTTTCAACAGTCATTTTAAAAGATTTTACTACACTGACGGCTGAAGGCCTTACTAAGAAAGAATTCAATTTTTATTTGTTCTGACTGCCACAAGCAACTTCAGAATAATCAACAGCTGAAGGCCTGAATTACAAGTGAGGAAGACAGCTACTAATTAACCAATATTAAGACATTTTCTTTTTCAACAACGAAAAACTGTTACAAGCTATAGTAACAGATGAAGGTCTTATTAAGAAAGAATTGCAAATTATTTTGCAGCTGAAGGCCACATGCAATGTTACACACAATCAACTGTTGAAGGGCTGATTAAGAAGATAATTCAAAATTATTCCTTAAAAGACATCATAGTCGCCGTTGACTGTATAAAATATTTATTATTACGATTGCAATTTCCGCCTTATGGCCATTTTCAAGCAACACTGCAAAAATTACATTCTGTCAGAATATAAAACTATCTGACGTGAGTGCATGTCGTCCTCAAAATGCAGCCTTTTGACTGTGAGAGTCCTATTCATCTGATCCAAACTTGAAGAAAGTTAATCAAAGCAATCCTTTGAGTTAATTCAATTTTCGTTGTGGCGCCCCTCTGCCAAACAAGTAGTTTGAGGTCAAGACACTGTAGCACATACTGGTGCCGATATATATTTACACCAGGAGTGTGGTGATGCACATGTTGCCATGACAATTAAGCCCACTGAGTAAAGCACACCTGAAGACGGCGACTTTACAGGCCAACTATCGGAGCAGTATTTCCGCATCATACGGCTGCAACCGGAAACATCACGAAATACACGTAACACTCCCAGAATAGCAATTTTCTTTATATACTTCGCACAGATGTGAGTACAATTTTTTTTTTAACCGTGGCTAACCTGGAGCTACCACTGTTCACTGTGAGCGCATCCCCCTTTTTTTTTGAGTCGTCAGTCTTATGACTGGTCTGACACGGACCACCATGAATTCGTCTCCTCTGTCAACCTCTTCGTCTCAGAGTAGCAATTGGAACCTACACAATGTGCTCTAAAGTGTCCGCACATCTCGCGCCCTCCATCGGCAATGCTGGAATTCAACTTGGTGTTGGCCCACTCTTAGCCTTGATGACTGCTTCCACTCTCGCAGCTGTGCTCGAAGGTTTCTTGGGGCCTGACAGCCCATTCCTCACGGAATGCTGCACTTAGGAGAGGAATCGATGCTGGTCGGTGAGGAGTGGTACGAAGTCGGCTTCCCAAAACAATCCAAAGGTGTCCTACAGGATTCAAGTCAGGACTCTCAGCAGGCCAGTCCATTACAGGGATGTTATTGTCGTGTAACCACTCCCCCCACAGGCTGTGCATTATGAACAGATGCTCGGTCATGTTGAAAGATGCAATCGCCATCCCCAAATTGCTCTTCAACAGTGGGAAGCAAGAAGGTGCTTAAAAGCTCAGTGTAGGCCTGTGCTGTGATAGCGCCACGCAAAATAACAAGGCCTGGATGCCTCTCCATGGAAAACACGACCATACCATAACACCACCGGTTCCCAATTTTACTGTTGGCACTATACACGCTGGCGGATGACGTTCACCGGGCATTCGGCCATACCCATATCCTGCGATCGGATCATCACATTGTGTACCGTGATTCGTCACAACATTTTTCCACAGTTCAATCGTCCAATGTTTACGCTCCTTAGACAAAGCGTGGCGTCGTTTGGCATATACCGACGTGACGTGTGGCTTATGAGCGGCCGCTTGACCATGAAATCCTAGTTTTTTCACCTCCCGCCTAACTGTCATAGTGGCCGGCCGAAGTGGCCGTGCGGTTCTAGGCGCTGCAGTCTGGAACCGTGAGACCGCTACGGTCGCAGGTTCGAATCCTGGCTCGGGCATGGATGTGTGTGGTGTCCTTAGGTTAGTTAGGTTTAACTAGTTCTTAGTTCTAGGGGACTAATGACCTCAGAAGTTGAGTCCCATAGTGCTCAGAGCTATTTGAACCATTTTTGAAAAGCGTTTGTTTTCGGAGGTGTCCGGATACTTTTGATGACATAGTGTAAGTTGGCAATTATTTACTGGATATATTTCAATGTCTGTCTTCCTCTACAGTTTTTGCCCTTCACAGCTTCCTCTACTATATGGAAGTAATTCTCTGATGTCTTATCAGATCTCTTGTCTTCCTGCCCCCTCTTAAAAATGTTTCAAATGGCTCTGAGCACTATGGGACTTAACTTCTGAGGTCATCCGTCCCCTATAACTCATAACAACTTAAACCTAACTAACCTAAGGACATCACACACATCCATGCCCGAGGTAGGATTCGAACCTGCGACCGTAGCGGTGGCGTGGTTCCAGACTGTCCCTTCTCCCTGTCAGTGTTTTCCACATATTTCTTTCCTCTCCGACTCTGCGTAGAATCTCCTCAACCTTACCTTATTAGTCCACCTTATTTTCAACATTCGTCTGTAGCACCACATCTCAAATGCTTCGATTCTTTTCTGTTCCGGTTTTCTCACAGCCCATGTTTCACTACCCTACAATTCTGTACTCCAAATGTACAAGGTCAGAAATTTCTTCCTCAGGTTAAGACCTATGTTTGTCACCAGTGGACTTCTATTGGCCAGGAATGCCCTTTTTACCAGTGCTAATCTGCTTTTGATGACCTTCTTGCTCCATTCGTCATTGTTTGTTTTGCTGCCTAGGTAGTAGGATTACTTCATCTACTTCGCGGTCATCAATCCTGATGTTAAGTTCCTCGCTGTTCTCATTTCTGCTGGCCTCATTACTTTCGTCTTTCTTCGATTTCCTCTGAATCCATATTCTGTGTTCGGCAGATCATGTAATTCTTCTTCACTTTCACTGAGGGTAGCAACGTCATCAGCGAATCGTCTCAGTGATATCCTTCCACCTGGAATTTTAATTCTAGTCCTGAACCCTTCCTATATATCCCTCATTGTTTCTTCGTTGTACAAACTAGACAGTAGGCGCGGAAGACTGCATCCCTATGTTACACTCTTTTCAATCGAAGTACTTCGTTCTTCGTAGTCCACTCTTATTTTTCCCACTTGGTTCCCTATTGGGTTATCTACATATTGTAATTACCCGCCTCTCCCTATAGCTTACCTATGTCTTCCTCAGAATTTCGAAAATCTTTTACCATTTTACATTGTCGCACGCTTTTCCCAGCTCGCCAAATCCTATGAACGTGTCTTGATTATTCCTTAGTCTTGCTTCCATTATCAACGGCTATGTCGGAATTGCCTCTCTGGAGCCATTACCTTTCTTAAAGCCAAACTGGTCGTCCTCTAACATATCCTCAGTTTCCTTTTCATTTTTCTTTATACTATTCTTCTTAGCAACTTGATTGCATGAGCTGTTAAGCTGTTGGTGCGATAATTCTCGCACTTGTCAGCTCTTGCGATCTTCAGAATTGTGTGTATGATATTTTTCCGAAAGTCGTTTTGTTGCCTCTCCGCTCAAAGGTTTAAGAAATTCCGATGGAATCTTATCTGCCCCCTCTGCCTAATTTGATCTTCAGTCCTCCAAAGCTCTCTTAAATTGTGATTATAATACTGGATCCCCTATCTCTTCCAAATGGTTCAAGTTTCTTCTTCTATCTCATCAGATAAATCTTCCCTCTCATAGAGGCTTTCAGTGTACTGTGAGTAGTAGAGCAGAGACTCACCGGGAAGTCGTTGAGCAGGTAGAGCATCTCGACGGGAGGATCGGACGGCGGCGCCTCGCACTCGGCCCTCAGCAGGTCTCCGGGTCTGTACCGCGACACGCTCTCCACCTCCAGGCTGAGCGGGCCCTGCGGCGGCACTGCAACACACGAGTCACGTGGCTGCCACAGTCGTCCTTACTGGCCCAGGCAACGTACAGCAGCATGTGGCATCTTAAGAGCGAACGCGTCTGAAAGTTGGACGTCAATACTTCTTTGCAAAGTTGACCAATGATTCTGTGTTGTGTGTAAACTGTTGTGACTTGGCAAGACAGCCAAGTTACTATGAGAGGAAGCCGAAAGGCACGCGTTGAAGCTCACGCAGGCTGGCGTGAGGTCTGGAACAGGTAAAGTAACTGAGACTAGCAAATAAAGTACGAAGCTGCTGGAATACTTAACTTTAATCCATAAGTGGTGAACATAGCTCTTGACGGTACATGCATCACAAGATAAATAGCAAAGGATAAATGGCGCCTTGCTAGGTCGTAGCAATTGACTTAGCTGAAGGCTATGCTAACTATCGTCTCGGCAAATGAGAGCGTAATTTTTCAGTGAACCATCGCTAGCAAAGTCGGCTGTACAACTGGGGCGAGTGCTAGGAAGTCTCTCTAGACCTGCCGTGTGGCGGCGCTCGGTCTGCAATCACTGATAGTGGCGACACGCGGGTCCGACGTATACTACCGGTCCGCGGCCGATTTAAAGGGTACCACGTAGCAAGTGTGGTGTCTGGCGGTGACACCACATAAACACCAACTGTGAGTGTGAGGTATACTATTATCGCGAATAGCAGCTAGCGTGCAGTTGCTGAAAGTAGTCGGAAGTGATCGGACGCAGCTGCCTGCGGTAGAGGCAGCCGCGCAACAGATGAGATCGCAGCCTGCCGTAATCGTGCTAGTAGCGCCGTAGGAGACTTTGGTATTCACTGAAGATCTTTTGGCAATTTGACTTTCTGTTGCGCGTATTTGTTGCTTGCTTGGGCACTGGAAGAGTTTTGTCCGATTTGTGTATGCATACAATGCGAGTAATATTAGTATTTTTGTAGTTGGTTCAAATGGTTCTGAGCACTACGCGACTGAACTTCTGAGGTCATCAGTCGCCTAGAACTTAGAACTAATTAAACCTAACTAACCTAAGGACATCACACACATCCATGCCCGAGGCAGGATTCGAACCTGCGACCGGAGCGGTCGCTCGGTTCCAGACTGTAGCGCCTAGAACGGCACGGCCACTTCGGCCGGGATTTTTGTAGTAGCAAGAGACACGTTTATTGAGTATAGACATCGCGGAATAATTAAGGTCTGTGTAAAGTTTGTGAGTGTTTAAATAATCTGTTCAGCGAATATAGAAAATTAAAGTCTTTATTGGTTGCTTTCATTCTTTTTTCACCGGTTATGGCTAGTTGACCAAATCCCTACTAATCATTCAATCTCTCAAAATATATTAACGGAATATACAAAATATATGGCAGTAGTTGTTGCATTTATCATGACCATGCATTGAACTCTGCATGGATCGCAGTATTGCTTTTGAAATATATTTAGCATGTTGATGTTGAAGCAGTTGCACCGGTAAGACGAGATAACTTGTCTGTTTCGTACAGGAGCATTGGAGAACGGTTGTTAGGAGTTTAACTCGCAGTCAGATACCTGAGAATTGATTTTTTATAGTTTATGGGAAGCACACTATTGTTGAGTAGTAATTGGTTAGTAATTGATCTTGCTGGAAAGGAGTTTTGATAATTGTGGCATTGCCTCATATTAAATCCATACATTTATTGCAGAAACGTTCTACTTCAGCATTTACTTTAAACCAGTGAAGTTAGCAGTTCTGTGTAAGAGTTAGCAGTTCTGTGTAAGATGTTTCGCGCTTTGTATTATTTCCCTTACTGCTACGACGACAATGAAAGAAAGAAATTAATAAAGAATTTAATTACTATATTCGCAAAACAGATTATTTAAACACTGACAACCTATACTTAACAAACACGTCTCTGGCCACAACAAAGGTACGAGAATTACTCTCATTGTATGCATATACAAATCTGACAAAATCTGTCCAGTGCGCTAGCGAACAACTACTACGTGGAACAAACAGGCAAATTACCAAAAAATCCTCAAGTAAACCGAAGTCTGCTCCGGCGCTACTAGCACCAACACGGCAGGCTGCGACCTATCATTTCGCGCAGCTTCTCTCCACCGCACCCTATGTCCGACCATTTCCAACTCCCCTCGACAACTGTTGGCTCGCTACCACTCGTGATAATAATATCTCACAGTTTTGTATGCACACCACAGCAGAATCGCTGGCCGACAATGCAAAGAAGTACAGATTTCCAACTTTCAGCCGGTATCAGTGGCCGAGCGGTTCTAGGCGCTTCAGTCTGGAACCGCGCGACCGCTACGGTCGCAAGTTCGAATCCTGCCTCGGGCATGGATGTGTGTCATGTCCTTAGGTTGGTTAGGTTTAATTAGCTGTAACTGCTAGGGGACTGATGACGTCACATGTTAAGCAACATAGTGCTAAGAACCGTTTGAACCATTTTTCCAACTTTCAAGTCCAATACAGACAGTTTATGTGGTGTCACCACCAGACACCACACTTGCTAGGTGGTAGCCTTTAAATCGGCCACGGTCCGGTAGTATACGTCGGACCCGCGTGTCGCCACTGTCAGTGATTGCAGACCGAGCGCCGCCACACGGCAGGTCGAGAGAGACTTCCTAGCACTCGCCCCAGTTGTACAGCCGACTTTGCTAGCGATGGTTCACTGACAAATGACGCTCTCATTTGCCGAGACGATAGTTATCACAGCCTTCAGCTACGTCATTTGCTACGACCTAGCAAGGCGCCATTATCAATTGCTATTTATCTTGTGATGCATGTACCGTCAGACCGATGTTCACCAATTATGGATTAAAGTTAAGTATTCCAGAAGCTACGTACTATTATTACTACTACAAAGACCTTGTCATTTTCCAGCCCTCACCCCAGCCTGCGTGAGCTTTAACGCGTGCCTTTCGGCTTCACCTCGTAGTGGCTAGGCTGTCTTGCCAAGTCACAACAGTTTAACCATTTAATGGGTCAGCTACAAGTGGCCTTATGGCTTTGCCGTTGCCTATTCACTCCCTTTAATGCAGGGATATCCAAGAAACTGGCCAGTGAACCGAGTCCTGGCATGAGAGCTGAGGTGCTTACCCTCAGTGCACATTTCCCCCACCACCGTGCCACGCCATGAGGAGAGGAAGGAGGGGCAAACTTCTGACCTGCCACATTCAAATGGCAATATCTCAACAACATACGTAACAAACAAATCAAATACTGAGTATTATTTATATTATTTTTGTTGTGCTCAAGACGTAACATAATTTTTATCTGGTGCAGACAGTCGGTATACGGACAGATGCAGGCAATTTCACAGATTTTGCCACTCAGGTTTACACGTACTCGCAACTTATTTAGTTTCACAATCGAAAAAATCTCTTTCACACACATATTTTGTTAGAAGTATTGTGACACTATTGCAGCCTCAATATGGAGACGTGGACATTCTACCTGAGTCAAGCAATGTAGATATCCTGTAGCGCTGTAATGTGAAAGAATTCGTCTTTAAAACACGAATAATCTTAATTATTTTCAGCCATAATGGCTATGTTTGTAAACCGTGACTGTGTGGGATAATTATTTATTTCAAGTTTCTGCTGCCAGGCTCTTTTTATTTTATGCTTAATCTAACATAATGCAACGCGTTTCTAACATGTTCTGTTCATCTTCAGGCGATTATACATACATACATACATAGAGAAATGTTACTTAAAAATAAACAGTCTTAAACTAGATTAATCTAGAACACTTTGTCCATTGTTGTTTACTGTAGCTGCTGGTGTGGCATTTGGGGGAAAGGAGGTGGGCAGTGTATGGCTAGAAATCGAAATCAATGATGTCCGCTTCATTGTGGTTGGCTATGTATATCACAGCCTGTATAGGATGCAGATATACACTCCTGGAAATGGAAAAAAGAACACATTGACACCGGTGTGTCAGACCAACATACTTGCTCCGGACACTGCGAGAGGGCTGTACAAGCAATGATCACACGCACGGCACAGCGGACACACCAGGAACCGCGGTGTTGGCCGTCGAATGGCGCTAGCTGCGCAGCATTTGTGCACCGCCGCCGTCAGTGTCAGCCAGTTTGCCGTGGCATACGGAGCTCCATCGCAGTCTTTAACACTGGTAGCATGCCGCGACAGCGTGGACGTGAACCGTATGTGCAGTTGACGGACTTTGAGCGAGGGCGTATAGTGTGCATGCGGGAGGCCGGGTGGACGTACCGCCGAATTGCTCAACACGTGGGGCGTGAGGTCTCCACAGTACATCGATGTTGTCGCCAGTGGTCGGCGGAAGGTGCACGTGCCCGTCGACCTGGGACCCGACCGCAGCGACGCACGGATGCACGCCAAGACCGTAGGATCCTACGCAGTGCCGTAGGGGACCGCACCGCCACTTCCCAGCAAATTAGGGACACTGTTGCTCCTGGGGTATCGGCGAGGACCATTCGCAACCGTCTCCATGAAGCTGGGCTACGGTCCCGCACACCGTTAGGCCGTCTTCCGCTCACGCCCCAACATCGTGCAGCCCGCCTCCAGTGGTGTCGCGACAGGCGTGAATGGAGGGACGAATGGAGACGTGTCGTCTTCAGCGATGAGAGTCGCTTCTGCCTTGGTGCCAATGATGGTCGTATGCGTGTTTGGCGCCGTGCAGGTGAGCGCCACAATCAGGACTGCATACGACCGAGGCACACAGGGCCAACACCCGGCATCATGGTGTGGGGAGCGATCTCCTACACTGGCCGTACACCACTGGTGATCGTCGAGGGGACACTGAATAGTGCACGGTACATCCAAACCGTCATCGAACCCATCGTTCTACCATTCCTAGACCGGCAAGGGAACTTGCTGTTCCAACAGGACAATACACGTCCGCATGTATCCCGTGCCACCCAACGTGCTCTAGAAGGTGTAAGTCAACTACCCTGGCCAGCAAGATCTCCGGATCTGTCCCCCATTGAGCATGTTTGGGACTGGATGAAACGTCGTCTCACGCGGTCTGCACGTCCAGCACGAACGCTGGTCCAACTGAGGCGCCAGGTGGAAATGGCATGGCAAGCCGTTCCACAGGACTACATCCAGCATCTCTATGATCGTCTCCATGGGAGAATAGCAGCCTGCATTGCTGCGAAAGGTGGATATACACTGTGCTAGTGCCGACATTGTGCATGCTCTGTTGCCTGTGTCTATGTGCCTGTGGTTCTGTCACTGTGATCATGTGATGTATCTGACCCCAGGAATGTGTCAATAAAGTTTCCCCTTCCTGGGACAATGAATTCACGGTGTTCTTATTTCAATTTCCAGGAGTGTATATGCATCAATTATGTGTTACGAAAATAGTGTGAAAGGCTTTTATATGACAGTTGATCACTTACAATTTCATAAATGTATGTGTGTATAAACGCCTCAAGATAAACAGAACACGTTCGAAACACGTTGCATTATGTTAGATTAAGCATAGAATAAAAAGTGACTGGTAGCAGAAACTTGAAATAAATAAATAGGAATTACCTTGCAGCTCTATCAGTTAAGTCTGCTCTTGCACAGGGGACTTTTCAACTGACACGCCAAACGGTTTCGAAAACAGCTTGAAAATAGCTGTATGGTTGGCAGTGCCCTCAAAAAGTTTAGGAAACTATCTCTGTAATTTTCGCATTTTTTAAACATCTGTAACATACAGAACTAGACTGAGTTTGTCTACAATGAGATCATCTGTTTAACTGTATCACCATCAAATCAGAAATCAGATGTTTCTCACCTAGCAGTGTATTACTGTTGGCATTGTGCAGTCAATACCACTTTTAATTCGAGATCTGCAGTCCTTTTCGGATGTTGTAATTTTCAACAATTCAGAGTTTTAAATAGAAGAACAATTCCAGGTATGTCCCCTGACTTAACCGAAGTTCTTTGCTCTAATACACAGATTTAGCCTTAATGAAACCGACAAACTGCAGGGACGGATTCCTGACTGGAAATGGAGGAGCAAAAGCGCTATGAACATGCGTACAGAAATGGACGATGTGCGTTCGCCCGAGAACAAATCGTTCTGGAACGCAGTAGAAAGGTGCATCGAGGAGGAGATGTTCACCGTACACTATTGCCGTTTATAATCGTACTTCTGAAACTTCACTGTCAAGCGATTCGGCTTCACAGTTAGGTTCACGTTCTCTCGCTGTCGCGCTAGCAGTCACATCAATACTTTTACATGTAATTATTTTTGACACGTAACTGCCTCGAGGGCCAATGTTCCTGTTCTCCCTCCACCAACCAAAGCTGTTTGAGCACATACAGCTGTTCCTGGACGATCAAAGTTAATTGCCAGATTATCGGGAAAGTGGATTCATAAGGTGAGTCGTACCTTACCTGTGCCTGTACCGGAAAAATGGGTTCGTGTTGGGATTGAAGCGTACCCACAGGAAGTACTTTCAAAATGTTAGAGAATAAGCTGAATTTTCGAGGTGGCGTTTATGTTAGTAATAAATAACTTCTTAGATACCGATAATTTGCACAATCATAATAAACCAGTTATTAGAATTACGTGGGAACGGAGAAAGAAGTGGCGTAAGCGAGATTCGATTCACAGCCCACGATCTTATGAAACCAAGCGCTTACTTTTATTTTTTCATGGACCCATCGTCTCATCTAGCCAAGTTTAATCTCCAAAAATAAAATCCATCGTTTATTGGCACCGCCACTTTAACTCTATCATTAAAAAAAGGAAATGGGCTATCCGTCTTCAGGCCTTGCCCTAGCTAGTCCCAAAAATTCTCCCAAGGGATATGTTCCACGTGTGTATAATTTGTTTCTTTTTTATTTTTATCTATATATTTATTTATTTCGTATAATTACATGATTATAATTAGCAAATGTGTGCAAATGAAAATATTATAAAAGAAAATGTATCAGTGAAAAGGAATTTTCTTCAAGAAATTGTGTGCTACTGGAGTTTTTTGTCCTCTGCCACGGCGGTGTCAGCGCATGTCCACATGTCCACCACAATGTGATGCATGCTGTTCGGTCTTGTCGTCGCCAGCGGACTACGGCACCTTGTAAGCGGTGCTTCGTCAACGAAAATATATGAGCTTCGATTCCGTGTCATTCTCGTTGTCTGTCTGGTGGTGGGTGTAGAGCGTCGAGATTCCAGAGCGTCGCATAGCAAAAGTCCAGGGTCTGCCGATGCCACACAGCCGTGTCATTGCCGAACTGCGTAAGTGTCCTGCGGACTGCCAGTTTGGTGCAGAGGAGCCACAACTCCAAATGCGACTGGTATCAGCAGTGACGAAGTTCACAGTTGGACCACTTTGCGGCAGCTTGCAGACGGCAGTCCACTACGGCCGTTACTACGCTTGGCTTCTTGACTGTGGACATGCATCGCGCAGATATAGCTGCCATAACCAAATAAGGTCAGATGTTATCGTTCGGCGGCCACCACTCACTGTGTAAGACTTCGTGAGACGTATAGTCGATCCAGTCGGCTGACCGAATGACTGGTAAGATGCGTGTGCCCAGAACTGTCGCCGTGAATCTTTCCCCACGTGTCGCACAATTGAAGATCATGATTCATCATGGCCATTTTCGGACAAGGCGCGTAGTGCAGGATTCGGTGCATGGAAGGACGCAACTAAAATCGCCAGCGAAGACACTGTGTTCGTACCGTCCTAGAAAAAAAGGGGACAATGTCAGCCCAGTAGAACCTGGCACAGTCTTGACGTTTGGTCTGGCTCGGTCCACCCAGGCGACCGTTCTGCAGGCACGGAGTCAGCGGCATTGGTTTCCTTCTCATGGACGGCGTCCTGCAGGATTAGTTCTTGTTCCTCCTGAGAGCGAGAGCTGCCGTGCTCTACCGTGGTTCTGTGGTGTCGTCATCGGCGTTTCGGAGGACGCTGTCTTAAGGTGTGGCCTTCCGCGTAGGACGTTGGCACTGATTCACGCCTCGCCCGCACAGAGACTTCCGTTGGTACGATGACTGCACCGATTGCCATCCTGATGTCAGCGGTGCCTGCAGTGTCAGGTGATGTCGATAGCATTGGACCGTGTTCTGGCACCGGCCAGTGTGACTGATCGGCCCGGTTGTCAGTCTGCGGTGGGCGGTTCTGGTACAGCAACGTTTGTCTGTGGAGTTTGGACGGACGGAGACGTCGTGAGCGCCGCCGCGTAAGTTACTGGGAGGATTGTCGCAATTGGTGGAGGTGCCACGTCCTGGGGTGGAAGTTGTGTCATCAGACACTGCACGCACTCGGAGCGCAAGTGAACAGCCCTGCCGCACCCGAAACGTGTTTTAGGCTGGCCTTCATAAATAACTATCGCCTGGCAGCCTCCTATTTGGAGGTACGATGTTACGTGCCCTCGCAGTTCAACAAACGTGGCGTACGCCTTTGAGAATTGGATACGTCTTAAACTGAGTGCACTTTTCTGCCACGTGGTCATTTACTGTACCATAGGGTCGGAGCTCCGCCCCGACTACAGTCGCCGGGAGTTCGAAGTGTACTGCAAATATGCGTGTAATCCGCAATTCCAGTGCGGAATGAGCAACCTCGAGGTTGCCGATATTTACGTCTGCATAGCAGAAGCGTATTCCTTGTTTAACGTTTCAAAGAATGCTGTCGCACGTTGCGTTGTTAGTTAGTTTCGCTTTGACCTTGTTAGTTACGAACGAAAAGTGGACGCCGACGAAGTCGGCATCCTGGATCTTGGCCTCTTCGTTTAAAAAGCGCTCGACATCGAGTTATTTTGGTCTAACAAAGTTGTTTCTAAAAAGGAGTCTCAGTGTTCGGTATTGATTCGCTGCGATCTTGTCGTGCTAGGCGTTACGTTAGTGTCGGCCGAAAAATGTAAACAATGCGAGCAGGCCCACGCTTTAGGCGGAAACACATCGCAAGTCCGCTCTGCTCGGGCGCTTAAGCCGTACTGCTTAGCTCGTGAGCTGCAGGCTGCTTGCCTCTTAGCGACCACACAAAAATACATATACACACGTCCCTAAAACTTTCTAAATCGATTTTCTCGAAAACGGTTGAGAGTTGCGCCTTCCGTTTTACATTCGCTGAAGTCCTAGCCGTGACCTATACACACTACACACGCTATCAGTGTGTATCAAATCGGCTGAAGGGGGGAGGGGGCGGGGGGGCAAGTGGCAAGTACACACGGCCCCCTTGTCAGCCGAGCAAGGCTGGCACGCCTCCTTGGCGCTTGCCCGGCTGTCTGATTTTCCTGCTATAACCGGTAGAGCACATAGCCGAGTCTGCGTTTTCCAGATTGCGTTCGTTCTTGTAAAACACGTACTCTCACACACAGAGGAATGGTAGCGCGCCCTGAATATGCAAAAAAAATTAATAAATTAATGCACACGAGGAAGTAAATGCCGGCCGTTGTGACCGAGCGGTCCTAGGAGCTTCAGTCCGAAACCAAGCGGCTGCTACGGCCGCAGGTTCGAATCCTGCCTCGGGCATGGATGTGTGTTATGTTTACTTAGTTCTAAGCCAAACGATCTGATGACCTCAGATGTTACGTCCCATAGTGCTTAGAGCCATTTGAACGATTTGGAGGTAAATATTTGAATTGGACACTAGTAGTGTCCTGCTTCTCAAAGTCGTGCCGATTAAATATCTAGGTGTAACGTTGAAAGGCGTCATGAAATGGAACGAGCGCGGTAGGTCGATTTGGTGAGAGAATTCTACGAAAGCGTAGCTCGTCTATGAAGAAGGCAGCGTGCGGAAAACGTGGGAGCCTCATTCTTGAGCACTGCGCGAGCGTTTGCTATCGCCGCCAGGTTCTATAAAAGGGAGATATAGACGCAATTCCGAGGCGCACCGCTGGTAGGATCCTTCAGTACCCGAGCGTTGTGGGAAAAGTACGTGCACTCAGGTGGAATTACTGGTGGGAAGAAGACGTTCTTTTCGTGTAACTCTACTGAGAAATTTTGGCGAACTGTCATTTCGAGAGACTGCAGAATATTCTTGTTGGCATTAAGTACACCTTGCGTAATGACTTGTAAGAGGTCCATGATTAAGGAATTTGTTGCTAGCGCACTCGAGCTCACGCGCTGCCTGCGATATGTAAGCTATAAGAGAATCTCAGACCAGAGAGCAGTGTTGCCAGCCGTAGGAACTGAGTGGCAGCAGGAGTAATTAGTAGCTAGCAGTCGTGGCTGGGCCGGTCGTGGTGAGCGATGGCGGAGCCCGAGCGTTGAAGTATAAGGTAAAAGCAGCATTGCGCATATGTAGTACTGTTATAGCAAGTCCCATGTAAATGCTTTTAAAAAGAAATCTCTTAATAATAATCTTTCTTACAAAAATTAACTTTTGACAGTCATTCAACTCAATTTAAAGATTTTACTAATTTCTCCAATCCATGGTCATCCTGATTACGGTAAAGAAAAATCTGTTGTTTCTTTTTATACATGACAAATCCATCGGCCAGTATTGCACAGGGCTGTGCCAGAAAAATTTCTTATAGGAGCAGATATATATATATATATATATATATATATATATATATATATATGCGTTATCCGGCGACGTTATTGAGAAGAATTTTCATTTTTATTCAGAATGATCTTTCAGGGCCATGATGCAGCGCTGCTGACGTCCAAAATTTACCAGTTTAAATTCACAGTTAATTAATGAATGGTTATAAGTGAACCACAATTTTATTGAGAGGTTAGTCACATTGCATTATTGGTAGGTTATGGAATTTATGTGTTGGGCAGTTACACTGAATGTGAATTATATAATTTATTTTTTACTGTTGGGAGGTTATAATATAATTTATCTGTTGTGAGGTTACAGACTGCAGAGACAAGACGAAAAAGCAAAAAAAATCAGCTCTCGAATGCTAGCGTAGAGATAGCCGTTTACCCATCTCTCTCTTTGCAAGTGGAACTGGAATGGAAATAATTAGCAGTAATGCAAGACACCCACAGTTACGCACCGTAAGGTGGCTTGAGGAGTATGTATGTACATGTAGACGAACTTACATCAATAAATTTGAAGTTAAAGAAAAATTATAAACAGCCTTTTCAAAATATGATCACGTTACTAAAGGGAAAATGATTCAAATGGCTCTGAGGACTATGGAACTTAACAACATCTGAGGTCATCAGTCCCCTATATCTTAGAACTACTTAAACCTAAATAACCTAAGGACATCACACACACCCATGCCCGAGGCAGGATTCGAACCTGCGACCGTAGCGGTCGCGCGGTTCCAGACTGTAGCGTCTAGAACCTCTCGGCCACACTGGCCGGCGTTACTGAAGGGAGGACACACGAATTCATTCAAGGCAGAAGAGTGCAGTTAAAGATGGAGCTACTCCAGGTACTGGTTTAAACGTGGAAACTTTCTTATCGACTGCATATGCATGGCTCTCAGAGCAAAGTGGAACGCGCCGTGTGGAATTATCTTGAGTGTGTATAACTGGCACCTTGTACCACATAGAACAGTCATTAAATCATCAACAAATGGCACAGTAAATTTGAAGCTTCTCTTTCAGGATAGTATTCTCAGTGTGAGTACTATTCATGTAACATATTGTCAATGGATATCTGAAGCTGTTGACACAGGTCAATGAATTTCTATCTCAGCTGTAACGTATCATACGCTACTAAATTACTTCTTATGTTAACACGTCGTACATCAGCATAAGCAGACTGTAAAAATCAAATTAGAAATCAAAGAATAAATAGGGATAAAATATCAATCATTGGCTTGATTGGAAATTAAAATACATTTAAAGTTTAAAAAATTAAGACTGGTGAAGAAATCATGAAATAACAAGTAAAAGTGATTGAATACAGTCGGAGGAAACAAAGTTCATGTAATACGCAAACATGTCGATACCGTAAAGTAAATGCGTTAAATTAAATTTTTTAGGAATGTGGCACATTGAGGATAGCTTATCTACGAACGCATGATGTCTCCTAGCCGGTATTTCTAACTATTGTCCAATTTTAGGAACACCTGAAGGCATGCACACTGGAAAATTACGCTGTTTTTGTTTTTGTACACACTTAAGGGCTCCATTAAACAGTAAAGCTATTTGGAGGTGGCTGATAATTCTTCAGGTACAGAATTTTATGATGAGTAACATTCCATACATTTTTTAAATTAGTTGCATGGGATGTAGACAATGAAGTCGTTCTTTGTCGGCCAGCACCATCCTGTGTCAAAACCAGAAGATGGTTTTCTGCCACGTAATACGCGAATTTCTTTAACAACTTGACAGTTTAACCTGTCTTTAAAATGAAAATTTCTTTCAGTCTCTAATAGCTTCTACATCAAAATATTGTTATCTTGTAACATGTCTATTACAATGCTTCTGTTTAATTTGAGGGTCGTTCGCGGTAGCCGTGCGGTTCTAGGCGCTTCAGTCCGGAACCACGCGGCTGCCACGATAGTAGGTTCGAATCCTGCCTCGGGCATGGATGCGTGTGATGTCCTTAGGTTAGTTACGTTTAAGTAGATCTAAGTTTAGGGGACTGATGACCTCAGCTGTTAAGTCCCATAGTGCTTAGACCAATTTTTTTTGTTTAATTTGATTTCACTTGTTGATTATTGGCATGTAGTTTATAACAGACAGGCTATTTAATACAATACTGACAAGATTTTCGCGATTAGGGCATTTCTAAAAGTAGATGTAATACTTATTACTAGTCCATGACTGCATCAAAGCTATCTTCTGGAGCTGGTAACCTTCAATGTTATCAATAAACTGACTTAAAAACTGTTTGATCCAGTTTATATTCTCTGTAACCTTTGGAAATACAGTTGAATTTCTTTAGGGACAGTATTGTTTGCTACAAGTCAGCTTCATGTTCTCTGTAGGAAATAGCATGGGTTCCGGAAACAAGATCATCCGATACCCCTAGCACACTACTCGTCCACCACATCCGGAGATCAGTACATTCAGGTGCTTGGTTACTGGCCCTGTTCCTTGACTTAGTATCATGAACAGAATGTCATTCTGAACGAAGAGAATTCTTGAGACGCAAAAGTAGCTTCCGATGTGCCCCAGATGCGCGTAATGGGACCATCAACTTTCATAATATACACAGGATGAACATTAATAAAACCATTAAACTGTAAGGGCGGATTCCTGACTAGAAATGGAGGAAGAAAGCTCCTATGAAAATGTGTTCAGAAATGCCTCGTTGCCATGATAGATGGCGCTGACCACTTGCCGTGTTTTTCTTGTGGGTTGCTGCTGTGTGATTGACGCAGCCTACTACACTCCTGGAAATGGAAAAAAGAACACATTGACACCGGTGTGTCAGACCCACCATACTTGCTCCGGACACTGCGAGAGGGCTGTACAAGCAATGACCACACGCACGGCACAGCGGACACACCAGGAACCGCGGTGTTGCCCGTCGAATGGCGCTAGCTGCGCAGCATTTGTGCACTGCCGCCGTCAGTGTCAGCCAGTTTGCCGTGGCATACGGAGCTCCATCGCAGTCTTTAACACTGGTAGCATGCCGCGACAGCATGGACGTGAACCGTATGTGCAGTTGACGGACTTTGAGCGAGGGCGTATAGTGTGCATGCGGGAGGCCGGGTGGACGTACCGCCGAATTGCTCAACACGTGGGGCGTGAGGTCTCCACAGTACATCGATGTTGTCGCCAGTGGTCGGCGGAAGGTGCACGTGCCCGTCGACCTGGGACCCGACCGCAGCGACGCACGGATGCACGCCAAGACCGTAGGATCCTACGCAGTGCCGTAGGGGACCGCACCGCCACTTCCCAGCAAATTAGGGACACTGTTGCTCCTGGGGTATCGGCGAGGACCATTCGCAACCGTCTCCATGAAGCTGGGCTACGGTCCCGCACACCGTTAGGCCGTCTTCCGCTCACGCCCCAACATCGTGCAGCCCGCCTCCAGTGGTGTCGCGACAGGCGTGAATGGAGGGACGAATGGAGACGTGTCGTCTTCAGCGATGAGAGTCGCTTCTGCCTTGGTGCCAATGATGGTCGTATGCGTGTTTGGCGCCGTGCAGGTGAGCGCCACAATCAGGACTGCATACGACCGAGGCACACAGGGCCAACACCCGGCATCATGGTGTGGGGAGCGATCTCCTACACTGGCCGTACACCACTGGTGATCGTCGAGGGGACACTGAATAGTGCACGGTACATCCAAACCGTCATCGAACCCATCGTTCTACCATTCCTAGACCGGCAAGGGAACTTGCTGTTCCAACAGGACAATGCACGTCCGCATGTATCCCGTGCCACCCAACGTGCTCTAGAAGGTGTAAGTCTACTACCCTGGCCAGCAAGATCTCCGGATCTGTCGCCCATTGAACATGTTTGGGACTGGATGAAGCGTCGTCTCACGCGGTCTGCACGTCCAGCACGAAGGCTGGTCCAACTGAGGCGCCAGGTGGAAATGGCATGGCAAGCCGTTCCACAGGACTACATCCAGCATCTCTACGATCGTCTCCATGGGAGAATAGCAGCCTGCATTGCTGCGAAAGGTGGATATACACTGTCTAGTGCCGACATTGTGCATGCTCTGTTGCCTGTGTCTATGTGCCTGTGGTTCTGTCAGTGTGATCATGTGATGTATCTGACCCCAGGAATGTGTCAATAAAGTTTCCCCTTCCTGGGACAATGAATTCACGGTGTTCTTATTTCAATTTCCAGGAGTGTATATGCAGCAGAATGGCCCGGTATTAATCTCGGGAACAAGCCGAGATGGCGTTTCTGTACGGCCAAGCAGATTTCAACGGTCGACTGGCAGCACGGCAATAGCGAAACAAGAAAGCTCACGGACCGTGTACCGTAGGAAATTGTTACGAGTTATCACCTTGCACTGAAAACGTAGCCTGCCGTGGAGCCGGCGGGAGAGGAGACGTTGGTTCTCACGCTCGCACAGCCGACGCTGGCTACTGAGTCGGACGAGCCGTGAACTTGACTGCTGCTGCATGCAATCCTTACACATACTCTCTATAAACCAGAAAAAGTACTGTTACATACTAACCGATCTTTTTCTCACTTGGTGTACAAAATTCTATGGATAACAGAACCATACTGCTAAAATTTCAAATCAATATCTTAAATACTTCCGGAAATATAATTTTTTACCTAAAACACATAATAACTGGGCTGGCATTGTGAAACTGTGTTAGGGACTATAATGTATTCATCTGCAATATCAATTGAAACTATAACCAAGAGATATGGTGATATAATCTAATTTCCTGGAATTTTCTTTAGTTTCATTGCCACAAATTTCTGACGTAATTAATAGTACAGCGGAAAATGTTATTTCATTATCATTTGGTTGCGTGGGCGTCTTGGAGAGACTGAAATTTATTAGTAGTTTATTTTAGGGAAAGAAATGATATTTTGATTTTCATTAAATTTTATTTAGTTTCCGAATTACGAGATTTCTAGTCAAAATTACATGTGGTAATCTGATTCGCTGACATGAGACTTGTCGCGAGTACAGAAGTGCTCGAGATGATCTGATTGGCTGTTTAACGTACTAGCCAATTTGAATTCAGAATTTCTCGCGCGTTTGAGTAGAGCTTTGTACCTCAGATCTACGGATCTATTTAGTTCCTCAGGAGCCGTCTTATGGTAAACACAATGTTAAATCGTGTCGATCAAAATTGTACTAAAATGAAGAAATCCGCGCCTTTGATCGGTTCTCGTGTAGTTGATGAAAATAGACTACATTGTTGAGTATTTTGAAGAAGTTTGACCTTTGTGTGTGATTTACTTCAGGAGATTTCGCGTGTGAACATTTCAACTCGTAGGTAAACTGCGCGGGGCGTGTTTCGTGCACATTACGAGACAATAAAGGCGAGCACTTCTGTGCAAGAAGACTAGTGAACGGCTGACTGTGTTAACTCGCAAATAGTCGTGAGTCAGTTGTTGTTTAGGACTTTCAAAATATCGGGTTTGGCTAAATATTTTCTGGCTGCTTGTGGGTGTGAACTTTTTACAGGACAGTTAGTAACATTGCATAATTAGCGTCGGGATATTAAATAAGTACTTGATAGATCGGTTAGAGACAATGAACCAACTAAAAGGAAATTTTAGACATTTTTTTTGGAACGGGTAATGCAAGAATCCAGAACACTCAACTAACTTCCAGCTTTACCGCTCATGGCGTGGAGTTTTGTGGCCTTTGCGTGGTGGGTATTCAGTCGAATTTTGGTCAACGCTGCTTTTGTCGGCTAAACCGGTAGCTATCTTTGCAGAGTGAAATGACGAACAATCTGAAATCTATCCAGGTAGGTCAACAGATTGTTCAAAGGATAGTTATAGCAGGCAGACCGTTCCGTCGCAGCACCATCCATGTCGCATGACACTTCAAGCCCTTTTCGGGCGTTTGTGTGAACGTGGGTCCTTCCAGAGAGACGAGTGCGGAGGGAAGCGGCGGACTGTGCGTACACCGGATCTGGAGGACGAGGTTCAGCTTGTCGACCGGTTCCGTTTGCTTGGTCGCACACAAATTCCATATCGGCTTGTTCTCGACATGAATATCGGATCGTTCTGCTGTTTACCGTATGCTGTGTCCATCACACGGCCTGAACCACGCGAGGAACACCCTACACATGGCCAGAGGAACTTTCCTTCGTCAGCACCACCTACCGTGACAACGATACACTTCCATGCACACGTTCATAAGATCATTTTCACTCCATTTCCCATCTTCTGTCCCTGTGCCTCGTCGATTTTATTAATGTTTACCCTGTATAAGTGCCCGAGTAAATAACGACGCAAGTCCCATGAGACCTTCTGCGGACGATGATGATGATGATGATGATGGTTTATGGTTTGTGGGGCTCTCAACTGTGCGGTTCTCAGCGCCCATACAAAGTCCCAATTTTTTCACAGTCCAATTTTTTGCACAGTCCAATCTACCCACTGTCGCCAATGATGAGGATATGATGAAAAGACGAGGACAACACAAACACCCAGACACCGTGCAGAGAGAATCCTCAACCCGGCCGCGAATCGAAACCGGGACCCTGCCATGCCGTCAGCGGATGATGCTGCTGTATGCAGGAAAGTTGTACCTCTAGAAAATTGTAACGAAATGCAGCAAGACCTGTAGCAGATCGACGATTGGTGCATGGACTGGTAATGGAACCGCAATGTAAACAAATGTAGTGCGTCGCGTACACATAGGTAGAGCGTCCTTTTATGTCTGATTACATGATGGCAGAAAAATCGCTAAAACTATGCCTACAAAGGAATTTGAAGTACCGGGTGGTTGTAATTAAACTTTCACTATTTAACACGTTATAATACATAAACTAATTACCAGACGAGTAGCAGAGTTGGTAGCATTAATGTCCAGAGTATGGGGTGCAGGGTTTCCATGTGTCACAGCATCACCGTCCAGTTCCAATTATGGACGCCAGGTGCCGTGATCAGTTTTCGTGATTCGTAGTCGCGCACGCCTGACCAATCGCAGTTGACATGTCAACATGAGCTTGGACTATTGGTCACTATTGGTGAATCTCTATCTCAAAAAAAAAGTCATGGTGCAACTGCACTTCGAAGATATCGCCGGATGAAAGGATAACGGAAAGGTCCTCTTCTCCACATGCTGTGCGGAGCATGATGAAGAAGTTCGAATCAACTGAAAAACTGGGCGTCGCTCCGTGAAGAGGCCAACGACCGGTTGCACCACAGACGGTTGACGAAATTCCTGATAGTCAGTGAGTGCACGTGCTGTGTCCCGACAGTTAAACACCCCGTGGTCCATTGTACGGAAGGTGCTTCGAATCATTCTGAAATTGCATTCGTACAAGATCCATATCGTACAGCAGCTTGCACCACAGGACACACAACGACGTGTTGACTTCCCTCTCCACTTTCTCGCAAGGACTGAAGTTGACGAGATCTGACCCTGGACCATTTTGGACAGACGAAGCTCATGTTTCTCTGACGAGTGAGGTGAACACACAGAATTGCAGAAAGTAGGGATCTTCACCTCCAGTCACTGTGCATGAAGTTCCTCTGTATGTTGAACGTATCACCGTATGGTCTAGCTTGACAGCAATGTTCATCATGGCCAATTCTTTTTTAACAGGTTGGCGCTCAAGCAGCAAAGACGTGCAGTGTGGGTGGCCAGCGTTACTGCGATATGCCTCCCCAACATATTATCCCGGCCTTACAGGAGAGAGACGCACTGACTCAACAGTTTTCATGCAAGATGGGGACCCATCGCACATAGCTCGTGAAGTTTCATCTGCTTCTCCGAAACTCACTATCAGCCGATATTTTCCAAGTGCTTCGACGGCACGATCATCTGATCTCACTCCCTGTGTTTTCTGGTTGAGGACTACCTGAAGGCCAGGGTTTGCAAGGGGAACATTCACACACGTGCTGATCTGAAACGCAGCATATCAAGAGAGGTAGCCAGCATACCTATGGACATGCTTCCTTCCGCTGTGCAGAGTGCAATCCTACGCTTTCAGGCTCTTCTGGACACTGGTGGGCGCCATTTTGAGCCCCTTTTGTGGCAGCAATGGTACCTGTATGTAATGGAATGATGTACCATTGCAGCACATTACAAGTGTATTAACTGAATTAATTCTGCATTATTTCTCTTCCCCATATCCTTGACATTAACGTTACCGAGTTTGGTACTTGTACGGTAGTTAGATTCCGTGTTATGACGTGTTAAATAGGGAAAGTCTAAATGTAACTACCTGGTATAACGACAACATAAAATTAATCGTGGATGATGCAGATGCCAAACTGAGATTCATGGGAAGAATCCTAAGTAAATGCGGTTCACCGACAAAGGAAGTATCTTACAAAACTGTCATTTGACCAGAACTTGAATATTTTTCGTCAGTGTGAGATCCTACCAGACGGGACTGACAGAGGAAATGGAGAAGTTGCAAAGAAGGGCAGCACGTCTCGATACAGGTTCACTCACTAAGCGCGGAAGTGTCACGGGGAAGCTCAGACATCTCTAATGGCAGGCGCTGCAAGAGACGGCTCTGCATCACTGTATGGTCTACTGTTAAAGTTTTGATAACGTACGTTCTTAGAGGATTCAGCAGATATCTTGCTTCGTCCTACGTATATCTCGCGGAAAGGCCATCAAGGTCAAACTGGACGGATTCGAGCCTCACGGAGAGTTAACAGCAATCATTCTTCCCGCGAACCATACTGCGATTGCAAGAGGAATAGCGGTAATTGACAATGGTTCACAAAGTACCCTGTGGCACATACCGCAAAGTGGCTTGCCGAGTGTAGATGTAGATGTAAAACCTGGTCGAACCAACTAAAAATAATACCGGAGCGACTTTTTAAGCTGTACCCTTCTGCAGCGTCGAGTCCCACACCAGCCAACTTGTTATTCCACAACCAGTGGCCGGCAACACAACTTCATTTCCGTCCCTGGTACAACAGCGATTGTATCTCATACTGGATTTTCCCTTCCGTGTTTAATCTCGCCGGCCGGAGGAGCTCTCAGTTTGATACCTCACTCCACCAGCGTTCTTCAACAATAAACTGGTGATGTGCCACCGCGGCTTCCATATGAGTTGCTCGCCATCGAGCGCACTTTGTTTATAGTAATAGCGCCCTGACAAAGTGCTATTCCATGCGGAACGTGCTTGGGTCGCTAATGGATTCCAGGCAAAGCTCCTTCCCGTGAAAGCGCTAGCGGTGCATTCGTATTCCGCGATTTCCATTTCAAAGAATACAATTTGCATGTCGATGCCAGGTTAAGTTTTGTCTAAGAGCTCCGCAAATTCTCTGTCTTCACAACGGAACTAGCGCCTCCCGTACGGAGTGCCTTATATGCCTCCAATCGAACACGTAACGCACATATTTGGCATCTACGCAAACTGGACCAACTTTACGTGAAAGATATCCGTTTCACAAACAGTCAGAAGCTGCAGTACGCAGTAGCACATCGCAGGATAACAAAACGAGTGAAAGAGCTGACGAATGCAGTACATAATCGTTCTAGAGTAGTAACTGCGGTCAGCTCCTGAAAGTATTCCATTCCATTCTGTAGCTCTCTACTTGAGTGAATTTTTGCATTCCTCTTCACGCCTCCTCTGATTTTTCTTCGATCTCACAAGCTGCCATTTTATTTGTCGTATAGTCTAGCGAACTCGTTCACTTCCACACACACACACACACACACACACACACACACACATGCATACCTGTACAACCATACAGACAGGCTACGGTACGCACACCCTCACGAAAACACGCATGCTTTGAAAGCCTTATATCTAATTAGCAAGGGCTGTCACCAACACACCGTTTATTCATACGGCAACTGCTAGTTTTAAATCATTTAAGACGAATCGTTTGTCTGACCTGGAGAGAAACGTAGAGGTAGAAACGATTGAGTATTATAGTGTTGCATATGACATGACTTTTCTAATGTCCAAACATTCTCCTTATTTGCGTAGTGTTTCTACAAACAGTATGCCTAATGAGAATGTTTCTCGATAAATTCGTAGGTATTGCTTCACGATTTACGTTTCACAATTGTTTTCTTTGATACAGAACTGATGATAAATCCTCACTCTTGCCTGTAAATGCAAATCTGCATTACTTTAACAAAAAATCATCAAGTCTCTTAGCTTTTAATCATTTGAATCAACTGGCGGTGAGAATTGTCTGAATAACGTTGAAATCGAAATAAAAGTTTCCGGATGCCACTATATATATATATATATATATATATATATATATATATATATATACTCCTGGAAATGGAAAAAAGGACACATTGACACCGGTGTGTCAGACCAACCATACTTGCTCCGGACACTGCGAGAGGGCTGTACAAGCAATGATCACACGCACGGCACAGCGGACACACCAGGAACCGCGGTGTTGGCCGTCGAATGGCGCTAGCTGCGCAGCATTTGTGCACCGCCGCCGTCAGTGTCAGCCAGTTTGCCGTGGCATACGGAGCTCCATCGCAGTCTTTAACACTGGTAGCATGCCGCGACAGCGTGGACGTGAACCGTATGTGCAGTTGACGGACTTTGAGCGAGGGCGTATAGTGGGCATGCGGGAGGCCGGGTGGACGTACCGCCGAATTGCTCAAAACGTGGGGCGTGAGGTCTCCACAGTACATCGATGTTGTCGCCAGTGGTCGGCGGAAGGTGCACGTGCCCGTCGACCTGCGACCGGACCGCAGCGACGCACAGATGCACGCCAAGACCGTAGGATCCTACGCAGTGCCGTAGGGGACCGCACCGCCACTTCCCAGCAAATGAGGGACACTGTTGCTCCTGGGGTGTCGGCGAGGACCATTCGCAACCGTCTCCATGAAGCTGGGCTACGGTCCCGCACACCGTTAGGCCGTCTTCCGCTCACGCCCCAACATCGTGCAGCCCGCCTCCAGTGGTGTCGCGACAGGTGTGAATGGAGGGACGAATGGAGACGTGTCGTCTTCAGCGATTAGAGTCGCTTCTGCCTTGGTGCCAATGATGGTCGTATGCGTGTTTGGCGCCGTGCAGGTGAGCGCCACAATCAGGACTGCATACGACCGAGGCACACAGGGCCAACACCCGGCATCATGGTGTGGGGAGCGATCTCCTACACTGGCCGTACACCACTGGTGATCGTCGAGGGGACACTGAATAGTGCACGGTACATCCAAACCGTCATCGAACCCATCGTTCTACCATTCCTAGACCGGCAAGGGAACTTGCTGTTCCAACAGGACAATGCACATCCGCATGTATCCCGTGCCACCCAACGTGCTCTAGAAGGTGTAAGTCAACTACCCTGGCCAGCAAGATCTCCGGATCTGTCCCCCATTGAGCATGTTTGGGACTGGATGAAGCGTCGTCTCACGCGATCTGCACGTCCAGCACGAACGCTGGTCCAACTGAGGCGTCAGGTGGAAATGGCATGGCAAGCCGTTCCACAGGGCTACATCCAGCATCTCTACGATCGTCTCCATGGGAGAATAGCAGCCTGCATTGCTGCGAAAGGTGGATATACACTGTACTAGTGCCGACATTGTGCATGCTCTGTTGCCTGTGTCTATGTGCCTGTGGTTCTGTCAGTGTGATCATGTGATGTATCTGACCCCAGGAATGTGTCAATAAAGTTTCCCCTTCCTGGGACAATGAATTCACGGTGTTCTTATTTCAATTTCCAGGAGTATATATATATATATATATATATATATATATATATATATATATATATATGTTGACTGTTTAAGTAACAGATTGCAAAAATGTAACAGGACGTAGACAATTGTCCACTGAACAATTTGAGGTAGGAACCTAGAGTCGGAGAAGCCATCTTAAGGAGATATGGATGTAAACTTCTCTACCGCTTTGTCTAGCATTACTGTTTGCAGCTTATTTACAAGTGACATACGTGCAAATTTACATGTGCTGTCCTGTTTATTTATATGTACGAGTACTCAACGAACAACCGATAACGAGTCCATGAAATGCTTGTGTCTGACTTTGTACCAAGGGTCGAACTGTGTCAGTGGTTACTCCAACAATGGGTTGATCGACCAGATTTCCTACAAATCGTACTGTTTACTGACGAGGTCTCGTTTGACCGTGATGGTATTTCGAACAGCAGGAATAGCCACAAATGGGACGATGAAAACCCTTACGCTGTAGTAGAGTCACACCATCAATCACGTTCTGCTCTGAATAGCTGGGTCGGCATTGTAGGCGACAATCTCATTGAGTCATATCCTCTACCAGTACTTAGCCGTCTGAACGGCCACCTCTACTTGATGTTCGTGTAAAGAGTTTTACCTGAGTTCTTGGAGAACGTACCTTAGGCTGTTCCTGAGAGGATGTGGGTACAATATGATGGTGCACTGTCTCACTTCAGTGTGGATGTCCACGACCATCTCAGTGCTGTATTTCCTGATCACTGGATTGGACTGGGAGGTCCTATTCCAAGGCCTACGAAGTCACCTTACGTGAATGCTGTTCATTATTTCCTGAGGGGATACCTAAAGTCACTTGTTTACAAGACTCCAGCAGTTACGGAGATGGAATTAGTTGCCAGAATTGTAGCTGCCTGTGATGTGATCCGAAAGACACCATGGATATCTCTCAGGATGCGTCAGAATCTTGTTCGCCGATGTCATGCTTGCATTGAGGTTGATGACCGTCAGTTTCACCACATTTGATAAGATACAATACAAATGGTACGTTCATCGTGTCAATGACGGTATCTGCTGTTAATTGTAACTAATGTAAATGAAAAACTAGACAGTGATTTGATTTTATTCTATTCTGTTATTTACTCCTGTTATCTCCTTAAGCTGGCTTCTCCGACCCCAGGTTTCCTGCGTCTAATTGTTCAATGTAGCGTCCATTATCTACTGTTAAATTTGTGCACGCTCTTACGAATACGCCATATACATACTCGCCACAGAATTATAGCGAAATGTGGGACGATTGACAGAGGGTCAACGCTAGGTACGAAAGTCCCACACAATATGACTAAAAACGGCGTTTAGGAAGGCTGAAGCCATTGTTATGGGCACCGTCTGTTTGCGATGGAAATTTAAAATTGTTTCAGGGCTCACGTAGAAGCTGGGGACCCAAAGATGAAGAAAAAATTACAACATATTGAGCGTGAACTGCCAGAAAGTTACAATATTGGTATCAGTATTACGCAGCAATCATGGGAATCACTGATAACCATAAAACATGCAGGAGTATACGTCCGGTGCGATTCAAGAAGGAACGACCAATTATGGTGCGATTGATGGTGTGAAATTTTTTGGAGTGACTCAAATGAAATGTAATTCAGCCACATAATAGATAGCTTACAAAGGACTCTGAGCCGTGGTAAAATTTGCTGTTTTTAAGAGCGCGCCGTAGCCCGTAGTGTAAAGCAGTCGCCTTCCGTTTCTGGCGGTGGCGCCGCTGTGGCATTCGCAGCTTTGGTGTCTCCCTCTGGTGTGAAAGGGGAAAGGTTGCTTGTTCACGTGCATTTAAGGGATGCTATGAGCTCGTCAGGGGGTCAATCAGTCGGAGGCAGTTGGTCAGCCTGGGCAGTCTGTCAGTCTGAGTTGGTCAGTCTGGGCGAGTCTGGTCAGTTGGTCAGCCAAGTTAGTCTGGGTCAGTCTCTCGTCCGCATTGGTGAGGCGGTTAGTGTCTGTCGGTCGTCCGGAGTGCTAGTATGTGTTTGGCCGCCAGTCTGCTCGAGGTTGCTCAGGCAATGGGCATTGGTGGTTGGATTGATCGGTTGGTCGGTCGCGCACTGGGACACAAGATGACTTGTCCGCCTGGAGCGTCGGCGCATGTGAGGTCGCCACGTGGGTCCAGTGGCCGCGCCGTCTAGCGAGGCGTAGTGGCTTCGCGGCCGTCACGAGAGCAACAGGAGCCAACCCACGACATCGGTCTGGCCGGGGCGAGCTGCGACGTGAGACAGAGATGGGCGCGCCTTCCTGCGTCCGTTGAAGCGGCTGGCAGCGGACGGTACGGGAGAGCGTTTTTTGCGTGCTGCGCCAGGTCTTTCCCCGAAATCGCAGTTATTTGAAGTTAAGTGATTTGCGATATGTTGTTTCAGTTACTTGTTAAATTCTACTTGTTTTCTTGGCCAGTCGCTTGCCCCAGCTTTCTCGTTTGTCTCTCGTCCGCATTTGTTAGGCAGTTAGTGTCTGTCTGTCTGTCTGTCTGTCTGTCGGTCTGCCGTACGTTAATAGCTGCCTCTGTCATATTTGTCAGATTCGGTGTTAACGAATTTATTGCTTAAAGGCCGAATTCACGAAATATGTTTTAATCTTGCCTGTCATCTTGCGAGGTGGTATATGTGTAATGTAGAGCATGTTGCACATTTTATGTAAGTCTGCATTTTATGGGTTTTATTTAAATAGTCATTTTAGGTTATAAGATTGCCACCCTTCCACTGTAAGAGTCCTTAAAAAAATGCACTTTCGGTGGCAAACAATTTGAGTGTTGTACGATTTTCATCTCTCTTACGGTGTGCATAGTTTACGTGTTGTGTGAATTGTTAAAATATTTTTGTTTAAAGCAATTTGGTGTGTTGCAGATTTTCACCAGTGTACTCTTTCAGAGGTTGTTGTGAGCGGTCATGATTACGGCCGTGTTGAAAGGGAGCTGGCAAGCTTCTCAGCCCGAAGGCTTCTACTGTTAATATTGTTGTTTCTGCCTCTAAATAAAATTGTAACATCATATTTCGAGGGTGCTTTTCTGCTTATAATTTTAGATCCGTTTCTGAAAAAGCTTTTACGAATAAAATTCACATTTGTTAAAAGTAATTTCATTTTCCATCAGTTACTTCCTGGCAATTACTTCCACGCTGACGTAGTGTGATTAAATGTGTTAATGTTCTCGACGAATCGCTAGTAAATAAAGTAAATTACCACGGTTCAGATTCATTCAAATGATTCTGGAGTGTTTACGTTGTAATGTAGGACTAAGCAGAGATATAGCTGGCATCATTCAGATAACACGAAAACTTTGATTACATGCAGAGGCTTACCAGCAGTCATCTATGGCATTAAAAGTTAAGGAACGTAACAGAAATAATACTCGGTTCATCGCCAATGTTCAATGTCGAGGCGCAAAAACCACTCACAGTGTGTAGGTGGCACCATTAAATGTAATGTGTGTGTATAGCGTGTTCGGGGAGGGGAGGGGGGCGGGAGGGGAGTCGGGGGTCACGGTAAACATTGCAGTCGTTCCCGTAATGCAGAGAGAGAAAGATTTCTCTGACGTACAAAACGGCATGGTCTTGGATTTCGGTGCAATGGTGGAACCATTTCAGAAACGGCAAAGTTTTTTAACTGTTGCATGCTACCACGTTTAAAGACGCCATGCAAGGCAAATTGGCCCTATTCAAAACCGCAACGAGGCAACTGTGATGTATCACTGACCATAGAGGAGCTGGCCACTGTTCTCGAACAGCTGAACGTGTTGATGGCCGCGGTCAGCCGCCTTCAGGCTGCTGCCTCGGAGTGTAGCGGCAGTGGGGAGTCGGGTGCGTCGCATGGTACACCCCAGGTGTTACATGCTTCACCCACTGTCCCTGCTGTCGAGACTGGGAGCGGTTGGGCCACCGTCTCCCCAAGGGGAGTGGCAGGTAAAGCGGCGTTCACGGCGCACGGGGCGGAGGGTCAATGTGGAGGCTGGCCGTGTGGCATCGCCTGCTCTGCCTGTGAGTGGACATGTGGCCGCTCCTTCAGCCATTCCGAGCAGGCACACGGGGGGTGGGGTTTATTAGTGACTGGGAGCTCCAATGTTAGGTGGGTGATGGAGCCCCTTAGGGAAATAGAGGAAAGGTCGGGGAAGAAGGCCAATGTTCACTCTGTTTGCTTGCCAGGGGGTCTCATCTGAAATGTGGAGGAGGCCCTGACGGCGGCGATAGAGAGAACTGGGTGCACCCGACTGCAAATTGTTGCTCATGTCGGCACCAATGACTCCTGCCGTCTGGGTTCAGAGGTCATCCTCAGTTCATACAGGCGGTTGGCGGAGTTGGTGAAGGCAGACAGCCTCGCTCGCGGGGTGGAATCTGAACTAACTATTTATAGTATCGTTCCCAGTACCGACTGCGGTCCTCTGGTTTGGAGCTGAGTGGATGGCTTAAACCAGAGGCTCAGACGATTCTGCGGAGATCTGGGGTGCAAATATCTCGACCTCCGCTATCGGGTGGAGAAATGTAGGGTCCCCCTGAATAGGTCAGGCGTGCACTACACGCAGGAAGAGGCTACAAGGGTAGCGGAGTACGTGTGGAGTGCACATGTTGGATTTTTAGGTTGGAGAATTCCCTCCCCACGCCCGACAAAACGCCTCCTGAGACGCGGCAAGGTAGGAGTAGGCAAAATGCAACACAGGAATAACAATATTAATGTGCTAATAGTATACTGCAGGAGCGTCTATAGAAAGGTCCCAGAACTGCTCTCATTACTAAATGGTCACAATGCGCACATAGTACTCGAGACAGAAAGTTGGGTCGATCCAGGTGTAAACAGTAATGAAATTCTAAACTCAGATTGGAATGTATGCGGCAGAGACAGGCTGGACAGTGAAGGGGGAGGCAATAGTATCCAAGGATATTGACGGAGATCCGAAATATGAAATAATTTGGGTGAAGGTCACGGTTAAAGCAGGCTCAGACATGGTAATTGGATGTCTCTATAGGCCCCCTGGCTCAGCAGCTGTTGTGGCTAAGCACCTGAAGGATAGTTTGGAAAATATTTCGAGTAGATTTCCCCACCATGTTATAGTTCTGGGTGGAGATTTTATTATGCCGGATATAGAATGGGAGACTCAAACGTTCATAACGTGTGGCAGGGACAAAGGATCCAGTTAAATTTTTTTAAGTGCTTTATCTGAAAACTACCTTGTGCAATTAAACAGAGAACCGACTCCTGGCGATAACATATTAGACCTTCTGGCGACAAAGAGACCCGAACTATTAGAAACAGTTAACGCAGAACAGTGAATCAGCGATCATAAAGCGGTTACTGCATCGATGATTTCAGCAGTAATTACAAATATGATAAAAGGTAGGAAGATTTTTCCGTTTAGCAAAAGAGACAGAAAGCAGATTTAAGAGTACATGACGGCTCAACACAAAAGTTTTACCTCAAGTACAAATAGTGCTGAGGATCAGTAGACAAACTTCAAAACCATCGTACAATATGTGTTGGATGAGTATGCGCCAAGCAAGACCGCAAGAGATGGAAAAGAGCCACCGTGTTACAACAACTGAGTTAGAAAACTGCTGCGGAAACAAAGGGAACATCACGGCAAACATGAACATAGCCAAAGCCTTGCAGACAAACAAAAATTACGCGAAGCGAAATGTAGTGTGAGGAGGGCTATACGAGAGGCGTTCAATGAATTCGAAAGTAAAGTTCTATGTACTGACTTGGCAGAAAATCCTAAGAAATTTTGGTCTTATGTCAAAGCGGTAGGTGGATCAAAAAAAAAAAAAAATGTCCAGACACTCTTTGACCAAAATGGTACTGAAACAGGGGATGACAGACTAAAGGCCGAAATACTAAATTTTTTTCCAAAGCTGTTTCATAGAGGAAGACTGCTCTGTAGTTCCTTCTCAAGATTGTCGCACAGATGACAAGATGGTAGATACCGAAATAGACGACAGAGGGATAGGGAAACAATTAAAATCGCTCAAAAGAGGAAAGGCCGCTGGACCTGATGGGATACCAGTTCGATTTCACACAGAGTACGCGAAGGACTTGTCCCCCTTCTTGCAGCGGTGTACCGTAGGAGACTAGAAATCTACTCAGTAGGAATCAGCATGGGTTTCGAAAAAGACGATCGCGTGAAACCCAGCTCGCGCTATTCGTCCACGAGCTTCAGAGGACCATAGACACGGGTTCCCAGGTAGTGTTTCTTGCCTTCCATAAGGCGTTCGATACAGTTTCCCACAGTCGTTTATTGAACAAAGTAAGAGCATATGGACTATCGGACCAATTGTGTGATTGGATTGAAGAGTTCCTGGATAACAGAACGCAGCATGTCATTCTCAATGGAGAGAAGTCTTTCGAAGTAAGAGTGATTTCAGGTGTGCCGCAGGGGAATGTGGTAGGACCTTTGCTATTCACAGTATACATAAATGACCTTGTAGATGACATTGGAAGTTCACTGAGGCTTTTTGCGGATGATGCTGTGGTATATCGAGAGGTTGTAACAATTGAAAATTGTACTGAAATGCAGGAGGATCTGCAGCGAATTGACGGATGGGCAGGGAATGGCAATTGAATTTCAATGTAGACAAGCGTAATGTGCTGCGAATACATAGAAAGAAAGATCCATTATCATTTAGCTACAATATAGCAGGTCAGCAACTGGAAGCAGTTAATTCCATAAATTATCTGGGAGTACGCGTTAGGAGTGATTTAAAATGGGATGATCGTATAAAGTTGATCGTCGGTAAAGCAGATGCCAGACTGAGATTCATTGGAAGAATCCTAAGGAAAAGCAATCCGAAAACATAGGAAGTAGGTTACAGTACGCTTGTTCGCCCACTGCCTGAATACTGTTCAGCAGTGTGGGATCCGTATCAGATAGGGTTGATAGAAGAGATAGACAAAATCCAACGGAGAGCAGCTCGCTTCGTTACAGGATCATTTAGTAATCGCGAAAGCATTACGGGGATGATAGATAAACTCCAGTGGAAGACTCTGCAGGGGAGACGCTCAGTAGCTCGGTACGGGCTTTTGTTGAAGTTTCGAGAACATACCTTCACCGAGGAGTCAAGCAGTATATTGCTCTCTCCTACGTATATCTCCCGAAGAGACCATGAGGATAAAATCAGAGAGATTAGAGCCCACACAGAGGCATACCGACAATCCTTCTTTCCACGAACAATACGAGACTGTAATAGAAGGGAGAACCGATAGAGGTACTTAAGGTACCCTCCGCCACACATCGTCAGGTAGCTTGCGGAGTATGGATGTAGATGAAGATAGACGACAGAGGTGGAAGACGGCTTCGGTGACGTGTAGACGTGCAACTGTTGAGCAACTGGCCACCAAGATGTACCAAGGGTCTACCAACGATTGTTGAGTTAGCGTTGCTGCGTAGGCCCCTACACAGCAGGCATCCGGCTCACGCACTAGTGCTGACTGCTATTCACGGCGACGAGAGCTGGAATTTTTAAGCCAATACTGCAAGCCAATGCCGTTGGCACGTACGCCATCAAACGTCTCAAAACAAACACCCTGCATACGTTATGGTCTGTGGAATGTTTTCGAAGCATTGCCTCGCTGATCTAGTCAGTATGGAAAGTATTCCAGATCAACACAAGTTTTCGTGTATACTTGGGACTGTCTCCATCCCTACATGCAGTTGGTTTTTTCTCAGCAAGATGGGATCTACCAGCAGGATAGTGTAACGTCTCACACAGCTTGTAGTTTACGTACGTGGTTATAAGAGCACCAGGATGGGTTTACCGTAATCTCTTGGCCATCAGATCCCCCGGATTTAAACCCAGTCGAGAATCTATGGGACGACCTCGATCGGGCTGTTTGAGCCCTGGATCGTCAACTGAGAGGTCCAGCGCAGTTGGCCACGGCCCTGTAACAGGCCCACCCCTGTCAGTACCTTCCATAGCCTCACTGACTCTCGACTGTGTCCTTTCAAAGGCACTTGCTGGAGCGATTTCAGGAAATTACAGAAAAGTTATATCACGTTGGTCAGTCACTGATTTGAGCCAATACACTCTAGAAGGAGAGCCCAGTGCAGTAACCTGCAGTGATGGGAAAATCGACGATTTTTTAACAACTGTTTGTGTGCTCGTTTCCTTTTTCGTTCATACAGTTTCCTCTCTCACGCGAAAGAACCAAATAAAACTAGACTGTGTGGCCATCTTAGCAAAATGAGTGTTTTAACTCAGTGTTCTGGTCTGAGTGGTTTTAGTGAAGGTGAGGGAACCAACTGACGCAAGTTTCTGACAGATATGAAAGTTAAATGAATGTTTCCACTCAACTTTTGGGTTTCAGTGGTTTTATTTACATGCTATTTTAGCTTTTTCAGTTATACTGTAATCATAACTTGGGATGCAAGTTTTTTAGAGACAAATAACCTCAATGAACTTTCAAAAATGAAATAGTTTCAAAATTTAAGCATTTTTTCACTTAAATACTTCCTGCATTAAATATGGATTTTTGTTCAGTTTTAAAAAGTTAAGCTACTTTGTGAATTTATTCCCGCTTGTTTGCACTCACCAGTGATAATTCCATTTCTGTAAATACTGCGATGACGTGAGCGGAAAATGTATGAGGTGCAATTTTTTTGTTTGCTGACTTACTCACTTGCCTTTCAGGCATATAATGTCATTTGTCGGACGTGCATTTTATGATAAATATTTAGTATCACTTGTTAACTTTCTTTGAATTTCTTCAACAAATGTAGTTCCACAATTTTATACATCCTTGCAGATACTGTATGTCCAACTGAATTTATCTTGAGAACCCATTCTCACGCCAGTGAGCATTTCGACATACTGCCCAAGACACCAAAAACACTAATAAGAAAACGCATTTTCATAAACATCAGCGATACGTGATGGGAAAGTGCAGTCAACAATTATGTTTTAAGTATGAGGAAACGATCAAACGTTTCCACTTAGAACTGAATGTCCAGACATTTGGTTCCTACCGCAAACTCGTTTTACTCGAAAGAATGAATGATTCAAATGGTTCAAATGGCTCTGAGCACTATGGGACTTAACATCTGAGGTCATCAGTCCCCTAGAACAGACTGTAGCGTCTAGAACCGCTCGGCTACCAAGGCTGGCCCCGAGGCGGTTCCGGACTTACGCGCATAGGACCGCCAGGCCACACGGGCCGGCAATGAATGATTCAATCGATTCGTAACACTAGAACCGTATAAGTATACTGTTCTTCAGTGACCAACTGAATTGATTGTTTTAACTCTGTTACACGTGTTCCTTGCATTTTTGCGCACATTTCCTCCTCCCCCTTGTTGTGTCCACATCTTCGTCCTCCATCTCTCTGTCAGCCTCATTCTTCCACCCACCTCTAGCTGAAATTCGCCTTCGCCCTGTCTCCCCATGTAGTCCTTACCAGTCCCTTTGTCCACCTCCTCTGCCCATCTCTGTGACCATATCTCCCTTCCACTTCCATCAGCCCATATACCCTTCCTCTCTCTCACTGTCCATCTTCTCCACCCCATATTCCTTTCCCACCTGCCCACCAGTCCTCCGTTCATCTCCTGTTCTCTCTCCCTCCCTCTCTCTCTCTCTCTCTCTCTTTCTCTCTCTCTCTTTCTGCCCGACACATCCTCCCTGCTCCCTTTCTCCTTCAATATTGTCTTCTGTTTACTGGAACGTTTCCCCAGCCATGTCCATCCACAGAACGATAAAGCAGGTTGATATTACTGCCACAAAACACACCTGTCATGCAGGCAGCCTATATGTCAGAGGTCTGAAAGCCGGTTTATGCCCCTCATATGTGGGCTGCCGTGGAAAGCATGTCAATGAAGCAGACTGATATTACTCCAAAAGAAAATGCCTTTCATACAGGGCAGCCTCTCTGACAGGGGATACAAAAACGCATTTCTGCCTGTATCTCTGCTACTACTAGAGCTACAGCTGGCAGGTTTAAATGCAAAGTGCTGATACTCATGAACTTTCCTGTTTGTGTCTCAAATTTGGCTGAAAATCAGTCCACAGGTTTGGGAGGAGATTCTGGTTAAATATACTGCAGTCAATTCAAACTCACAGGGTCTTGATTGGTCTCAGCCACTCACTTCTAATTGGGACTCCCTCTTTCCTTCTAACAACCCTCCTGTCATTTGACTGAATAGGACACAGGTTCTGTCATGAGTCAGACCTCTAATGGCTCTTGAAGTAGAGTGTGGAGAAAACAGTAAATTACCTTATAATTTGTGAGAATGATCAGAAACGTAGTTGCATCCGAGATTTTGCCATACACCCATGTATCTAAATTATACCCTGATGAAATTCTGATGTAAGAATATGGGAAACTCAATAAATGGCTTGATGTTTTACTCACAGCAGTTTTATAATAACCAATTTATTTTAACCGTAGATTGTGATGAGATAAATATATAAGTAGGAGACTTGTACAAGATTATAAATAAAGGGCCTCAAGGAAACATCTGTAATACGAAATATGAGATAACTCATGGAATATATGGTAGTAAAAGTGATGGGAATGATACCAGATAGAGACAGATAGAAATATCTAACGACATTTACAAATTTTGTTAAATAAGACACCGAAATGAGAATATTAAAATTTCATCTAATATTATTCTTTATTGTATTCTTTATCTTTTATTTTATACTACGAGTAGAATGTGTAAGATAGTAGCTGGGAAAATTACTAAACATAAGTAACAAGGAAACAAGAGACAGAATGATTGATAAATATTAAAATACTGAATTCAGTTGCAGAATCAACTGCAATGATTTGGTCATGTGAAACAAAAACAAGAAGAAAACCTTCAAAAATTTGTCATGGAATAGACATCAAACACAGCAAGAGACAAGGGGCAACTACCTACTTCTTGGAGTTTGGGTATTCAGTTGTTAAATAGGGAGAACCACATTCCTGAAGAGTTACAGACGAACAGAGGCCATTGGAGAAAACGAATTAAACACTTTGTAATCATGGTGCTGGTAAAATATGTAAACATTTTTAAAACAGAAATAACTAGATGTTTTTGATTAATATAACTGCATACAGGGTATTACAAAATGGTACGGCCACACTTTCAGGAAACATTCCTCACACACAAATAAAGAAAAGATGTTATGTGGACATGTGTCCGGAAACGCTTAATTTCCATTTTAGAGCTCATTTTAGTTTCGTAAGTATATGCTGTACTTCCTCGTTTCACCGCCAGTTGGCCCAAATGAAGGAAGGTAATGTTGACTTCGGTGCTTGTGTTTACATGCGACTCATTGCTCTACAGTACTAGCATCAAGCACATCAGTAAGTAGCATCAACAAGTTAGTGGTCATCACGAAAGTGGTTTTGCAGTCAGTGCAATGTTTACAAATGCGGATTTGGCAGATGCCCATTTGATGTATGGATTAGCACGGGGCAATAGCCGTGGCGCGGTACGTTTGTATCGAGACAGATTTCCAGAACGAAGGTGTCCCGACAGGAAGACGTTCGAAGCAATTGATCGGCGTCTTAGGGAGCATGGAACATTCCAGCCTATGACTCGCGACTCGGGAAGACCTAGAACGACGAGGACACCTGTAATGGACGAGGCAATTCTTCGTGCAGTTGACGATAACCCTAATGTCAGCGTCAGAGAAGTTGCTGCTGTACAAGGTAACGTTGACCACGTCACTGTATGGAGAGTGCTATGGGAGAACCAGTTGTTTCCTTACCATGTACAGCATGTGCAGGCACTATCAGCAGCTGATTGCCTCGACGGGTACACTTCTGCGAATGGTTCATCCAACAATGTGTCAATCCTCTTTTCAGTGCAAATGTTCTCTTTAAGGATGAGGCTTCAATCCAACGTGATCAAATTGTAAATTTTCACAATCAACATGTGTGGGGTGAGGAGAATCCGCACGCAATTGTGCAGTCACGTCATCAACACAGATTTTCTGTGAACGCATGGGCAGGCATTGTTGGTGATGTCTTGATTGGGCCCCATGTTCTTCCACCTACGCTCAATGGAGCACGTTATCATGATTTCATACGGGATACTATACCTGTGCTGCCAGAACATGTGCCTTTACAAGTACGACACAACATGTGGTTCATGCACGATGGAGCTCCTGCACATTTCAGTCGAAGTGTTCGTACGCTTCTCAACAACAGATTTGGTGACTGATGGATTGGTAGAGGCGGACCAATTCCATGGCCTCCACGCTCTCCTGACCTCAACCCTCGTGACTTTCATTTATGGGGGCATTGGAATGCTCTTGTCTACGCAACCCCCGGTACCAAATGTAGAGACTCTTCGTGCTCGTATTGTGGACGGCTGTGATACAATACGCCATTCTCCAGGGCTGCATCAGCTCATCAGGGATTCCATGCGACGGATGGTGGACGCATGTATCCTCGTTAACGGAGGACATTTTGAACATTTCCTGTGACAAAGTGTTTAGAGTCACCCTGGTACGTTCTGTTGCTGTGTGTTTCCATTCCATGATTAATGTGATTTGAAGAGAAGTAATAAAATGAGCTGTGACATGGAAAGTAAGTGTTTCCGGACACATGTCCACATAACATATTTTGTTTCTTTGTGGATGAGGAATGTTTCCTGAAAGTTTGGCCGTACCTTTGTGTAACACCCTGTATAAGTAATTACAGAGTATTCTTTTGCTTCTGCTTTTACATGTTTGGGAGAAGACCAGTGTTTTTCCGTTTCAGCACTTTGTCTGCTGCCTGCGCACCTGCCTTTGCCAACATGTCTGCAATGCATATTTTCTCTGGAATCCCAGTTTCCACAGTGCGAAGAACATATTACTTTCAGTTCTTTTTTCACCTGCTGCAACCATTTAGAAAACTGGAGTACTTCAGTTCTTAGGCATTCAGAAACATCGTTTATTAGGGTCCATATTCTGCTCAGTACCAGATGGTGATCATTACTACTTTATGCACTTTTCTCTGCCGCTCTATCCTCTCGCTTTCTTTGGGAGCCCTTGCAATTTCGCCACATATTTTCTGATAGGGTTTAATAACATTTCGCGTATTTCTCTTCTCTTCTGAGTTTATGTCGCAGCACAGATACTGAAAATAAGACCTTTGCGCTTATCATTGACGATAGATATCAGTTTTTGGTCTTATTGTTTTCTTTCCCAGGAAAGCCCATTGCAAAAGGATGCATCAACTTTAAGGCAAATATTGCAAGTTATCTTTACCAGAGTATGTACTCTGTACATGTATTACGTAGATGTAATACAAGCTCTAGTGAAGGAAAATATTCGATACAAAGTTCAGCTAATCTGAGACCAGCTGTATGAGCATACGAAGTATGTATGGTCGATGTTTCACCGACCTAGGTTACCTTGCAGTGACATCATGTGAAAGCATCCTTAAGTTTTCCACACCAGTGTATTAATCCATTCTTTTCGCATGTGTTTCGCGATGAGCCTCCAGCTTGCGTGAAGTGACCACGGTCGTCGTTTATCCACTTCTCTCAGTAAATTTCGATTTTCCAGTGATCAGTTGCACATATTCAAAAAACTGACCTTTCCATGATGCTTCATTCGTAAAGTAAATCTACCACAGAAACACCACACCACTGTAGAGATAATTCGGAGTACTGACTATTGAACAGGTTTTGGGAGTCATTGTCACGAAGCTGCTGATGGAATGAAATGTGAAAAGGCTGAAAGACACTGAAAAGCGGTATTCGCAGAGCACTTCTTTGACATTACTCGAACACTCAAGCTCAACTATAGTGATATGAATGTTATTGCTGTTTTATTCGTCATTTATGGTTACACATTGGCATATTTTGTAACTTACACTTCTTGACTGTTTTAATATAATATTTCAAAAGCCATACAGGGTTGTCCAGCGAATGAGTCACTGATTTTGAAAATTAAGACTGTCGAAAACCATGTCGATTGGCGAGTGCAAAAGAAGATGTGTTTATTATGAAAGCTATATGAATTTTAACGGTGATTTTAAAAAAAATTTAAAAGCCGCTGACAAATGACGCTGTAATCACAATACGTAGTTCCTACAAATAGGGCGCCGGAGTTCAGAGAGATCAGTTAGAATCGTTGAAACGTGAAAGGAGGTTAGCGTAACAAACGAAAACGTTGACTTGACATCTTGTATCCCATTAAAAAACGTGTTTCCTTGGTGCAGCTTAGAACACCGGACACAAGGTACAGTATTTAAACACAGTGTAATGTTCCAAAAGGACCTGGTGCGAAAAACCTTCCCAAGCTGCTTGCCAAAATTCGACGGACAGGCAGCGAGGCTGATTAACTATAGGGTAATGTTGGACACAAGCAAACAATAGATACTGTTTGGGCTGCTGTACGCAGCAGCGGCACTATTGACCCTATCTTCATGCGAAAAACGATCACTAAGGAACGTTCCGTGCGATTTTGGAAGAATACGTCGCCAAATAGTTGGCGTTGGAGAATCGACCAAGCACCGGGTGGTTCATGCAAGCAGGATTTAGGAACATATGTTGCGTTCGAACATACTGAATTACCTCGAAGAGAACGGAGACACACAGTCGACACGGATTTAGAAAACATAATTCTTGTGAAACCACTGTACTCACATGAAGTGTTGAGTGCTATCATGAAGGGATTTCAAATTGATTTCGTATTTGTAGATTTCTGCCTTCATGATGCAGGCAGGCACAGGGTAAGACTTCATATCGCAGTTGCTATTTATTGAGAAAATTTGGACGGCACAAAGGTGCGTAATGGACATCCTGTTAACCTACGTGTTACCCTTCATTCGACAGTATCGTGGTGACAGTTTTCAGTGTGACAATGCTCGTTCACACACGGCACAAGTCCCTATGAAACGTCTGCGTGATGTTGAGGTACTTTCGTGGCCATTAGATTCCCCAAACTGACCCCGATAGCACGTATGTGCAAACAGCTCGGACGTCAGATACCTCCCAGTGTCAGTATGAAGGATGTCAAGAACCGGTTACAGGAATCGCGAGCTAGCGTGCCTGAGGAGCAGTAACTCTGTTTCCATGACAATCTTTCCAACCAAATCAGTGGATGCACACGTGTCAGACTTGATGTAATATGGTATGTTGGTTTATAATACCAAGTTCTCTGTAAATTTGTAATCGCTGAAACAACGTCACTTGGCTTCTCAACCTATGGAGTTTCATTTCGATTCCTCCTCTGATTCTGGGTGTTTCATCACCTTTCTTGTCAGCCAGCGTATTAATGATGAATCCGATTCGACAGTGCATGTGTTATTCTGAATTACGATATATGCATGGTTGAAGCAACTCTCCATTGCAATTCGGAATAAGACAGGCACTGCAATATCGCATTTATCTGCAGATACCGGGCAAGCGATTTTGAAGTAAAATATCTCCCCTGAACCGGAATATACATAATAGATATAAGAGTATAGGGTTTTGACACGTGGTTCACGACCTATGAAAATCTGTGTATGACGGTGAGTCGTGCTTGAATAGCCACACGTTAAAGCGAAATCTCGTGATAAGCAAGAAATTCGGGTTCGAGTCCTGGTCCGGTACATTTTGACTCTTTCATTCCATTACAAATTTGATGGTTGTCCATATTTGAAACTGCGTATACTCGTATTTCATGAAGTGATAAATTTGGTCAAAATAATATTTGTCAATTTCAATTGCGCGTATTATTTACTATTACATTTTAAAAGTAAATTGCATCAGCATCGTACTTCATATGCTGTGGATGCAGGGCGCGCACCGTTGTCGACATGCTAGTAGGAAATTTTATGACTTCCTTCCACGCTATGTGGTTTTTTAGTGGATGCGGTGGCGAGGAACAGATGCCGTTCAAGAACAGAGAATTCAGATATTAATTTATTCTACAATTAATATCAAATAGTAAAAGTAACACATAACTTTACGAACTCCCAGCATGCTCTGTCGCTTTAACTGCAGCGGCAGTTGCTACCAGTGGCTTTGAATGTTGAAGTCTATACAGACTCGAAAGATTAATACTAGGTCTACGTCTCATCAGTAAATGTCGAAATGTCGAGCCATGTCGCTATGAAAGTCTGAAAATTTTATTCAACTAGCAAACACACAAAATGGTATCTGTGCATGGATGTTCCAACTGAAGTACACCTGCCGCTGGAGCTCCGGAGAGGGGATGCTGGAATCTCATGGGCAGGGGCGTCGTTGTTGCTGGCAGCGCCCTCGTGCCGCGGTGGCGGCTTTGCGAAACGCGGCGGCGTAATTGGCGGCGCGCGTATTTGAAAGTGCGGCCGTTGCCTTTTCTCTCTTCCGCTTTAAACCCTCCATCCTAAGTTGTTTGTTGATTGCATTCCTATACATTTTTTACCCTCTACATCTCCCTCTAGTACCACGAAGGTTTTCCCTACTGTCCTACCACTTGTTCCATCACCACGCCCCTTCTCCTTCTCAGTGTTTTCCATATGATCCTTTCTTCGCCGATTCTGCAGAGGACCTCCTCATTCCTTATCTTATCAGTCTACCTAATTTCCAGCATTCTTCTGCGGCACAATGTCTCAATTATCGTATACGTTAAAACAATTTCCTACCATTAAATTTACGTTAGTGAGTCACAGATTGCTATAGCATGAGCGAATATAAAGTACACGTTTATAATCATTATTTGCCAACGTGCAGTCTATATACGTAATTTTTTGTTTAAAATGTCATGCAAGAAACCCCAGAGCTTTGGAGACAAAAAGTTATATGGAAAAACAACTTTTCTCCAGCGATAGCCTTCAGATACTGTGCAAGTCTATCGACAATACACGCTGCTGAGTGCTGTCCAGTTATTCTGAGCAGTACCAAAGGGTGTGATAGCAAGGCAAAAACCGTTCCTCTGTCACGAGTCATATTTCAACGCCACCGTGAAAGAGAGGAGGCTGCGATGTTGGTGTAAGATCATTATCATCATCACCATCATCATCATTTAAGACTGATTATGCCATTCAGCGTTCAGCCTGGAGCATAGCCCCCTTATAAAATTCCTCCATAATCCCCTATTCAGTGCTAACTTTGGTGCCTCTTCTGATGTTAAACCTGTTACTGCAAAATCATTCTTAACCGAATCCAGGTACCTTCTTCTTGGTCTGCCCCGACTCCTCCTACCCTCTACTGCTGAACCCATGAGTCTCTTGGGTAACCTTGCTTCTCCCATCCGTGTAACATGACCCCACCATCTAAGCCTGTTCGCCCTGAATGCTACATCTATAGAGTTCATTCCCAGTTTTCCTTTGATTTCCTCTTTGTGGACACCCTCCTGCCATCGTTCTCATCTAGCTACTTTCATATCCGTAACCTCAACCTGTTGATAAGGTAACCTGAATCCACCCAGCTTTCGCTCCCATACAATAAAGTTGGTCGAAAGACTGAACGGTGCACAGATAACTTAGTCTCGGTACTGACTTCCTTCTTGCAGAAGAGAGTAGATCGTAGCTGAGCGCTCACTGCATTAGCTTTGCTACACCACGCTTCCAGTTCTTTCACTATGTTGCCATCCTGTGAGAATATGCATCCTAAGTACTTGAAACCGTCCACCTGTTCTAGCTTTGTTCCTCCTATTTGGCACTCAATCCGTTTATATTTTTTTCCCACTGACATTAATTTCGTTTTGGAGATGCTAATCTTCATACCATAGTCCTTACATTTCTGATCTAGCTCTGAAATATTACTTTGCAAACTTTCAATCGAATCTGCCATCACAACTAAATCATCCGCATATGCAAGACTGCTTATTTTGTGTTCACATATCTTAATCTCACCCAGCCAGTCTATTGTTTTCAACATATGATCCATAAATAATATGAACAACAGTGAAGACAGGTTGCAGCCTTGTCTTACCCCTGACACCACTCTGAACCATGAACTTAATTTACCGTCAACTCTAACTGCTGCCTGACTATCCATGTAAAGACCTTTAATTGCTTGCAAAAGTTTTCCTCCTATTCCATAATCTGGTAGAACAGACAAAAACTTCCTCCTAGGAACCCGGTCATATGCCTTTTCTAGATCTATAAAGCATAGATACAATTCCCTGTTCCACTCATAACACTTCTCCATTATTTTCTGCAAGCTAAAGATCTGGTCCTGACAACCTCTAAGAGGCCTACACCCACACTGATTTTCATCCAATTGGTCCTCAACTAATACTCGCACTTTCCTTTCAACAATACCTGAGAAGATTTTACCCACAACTCTGATTAAAGAGATACATCTGTAGATGTTACAACCTTTTCTGTTTCCATGTTTAAAGATTGGTGTGATTACTGCTTTTGTCCAGTCTGATGGAACCTGTCCCGACTCCCGGGCCATTTCAGTTATGCTGTGTAGCCATTTAAGACCTGACATTCCACTGTATTTGATGAGTTCCGACTTAATTTCATCCACCCCAGCTGCTTTATTGCACTGCAATCTATTGACCATTTTCTCCACTTCCTCAAATGTGATCCTATTTCCATCATCATTCCTATCCCATTCTACCTCGAAATCTGAAACATTACTGATCGTATTTTCACCTACATTGAGCAACTCTTCAAAATATTCCCTCCATCTGCCCAAGACATCCACAGGATTCACCAGCAGTTTTCCTGACCTGTCCAAAATACTTGTCATTTCCTTCTTACCTCCCTTTCGAAGATTGCTAATTACACTCCAGAATGGTTTTCCAGCAGCTTGACCCATTGTCTCCAACCTGTTTCCAAAGTCTTCCCAAGATTTCTTCTTGGATGCTCCAATTTCTGTTTGGCTTTGTTTCTTTCTTCAACATAACTTTCTCTGTCTACCTGAGTTCTAGTATGTAGCCATTTTTGATACGCCTTCTTTTTTTCCTTTTACAGGCTGCCTAGACTGTGTCATTCCACCAATCTGTTTTCTTCATCCTACTTTTACACACTACTGTTCCCAGACATTCTTTAGCCACTTCTAGTACTGTGTCCCTGTACCTTGTCCATTCCTTATCCAGTGACTGTAATTGACTACATTCAACTAACTGGTACCTTTATGAGATCGCTGTTATGTACTTGTGCCTGATTTCCTTATCCTGAAGTTTCTCCACTCTTATCCTCCTACATATGGACCTGACCTCCTGCACTTTCGGCCTCACAATCCCAATTTCACTGCAGATTAAATAATGACCAGTGTCATCAAAGAATACCCTGAATATACGTGTGTCCCTAACAGCCTTCCTGAATTCCTGATCTGTTATATCATAGTCAATGACAGATCTGGTTCCCCTGCCTTCCCAAGTATACCGGTGAATGTTCTTATGTTTAAAAAGGAGTTTGTGATTACTAAGCCCATACTGGCACAGAAATCCAAGAGTTGTTTCCCGTTCCTGTTGGCCTCCATATCCTCTCCAAATTTACCCATAACCTTTTCATACCCTTCTGTTCGATTTCCAATCCTGGCGTTAAAATCATCCATGAGCAGAACACTGTCCTTGTCCTTTACTCTAACAACTACATCACTGAGTGCCTCATAAAAACTATCCATCTTATCTTGATCTGTCCCTTCACAATGCCAATATACTGACACAATCCTAATTTTTTTGCTAGACACTGTCAAATCTATCCACATCAGTCGTTCGTTTACATATCTTATTGCAACTACGCTGGGTTCCATTTCTTTCCTGATGTAAAGCCCTACACCCCATTGTGCTATTCCTGCTTTGACTCCTGACAGGTAGACCTTGTATTCTCCCACTTCCTCTTCTTTCTCACCCCTTACCCAGATGTCACTAACAGCTAAAACGTCCAGCCCCATCTTACTTGCAGCCTCTGCCAGCTCTACCTTCTTCCCAGACTTGTCCCCATTGATATTAATAGCTCCCCATCTCATTACCATTTGTTTGCCAAGTCGTATCTTAAGAGTCCCTGGTTTGTCAGTTAGAGGTGGGACTCCGTCACCTCCAAAGGTCCGAGGCATCTTGCTCTGGTTGTTGCCAGCATCGTATTTAATGTACCAGGGAAGCAGGTTGCTAGCCTTACTTGCCCCGAGTCCCATTGGATTTTACCCCTAACAGCTGAGTGACTAACCGGTGGATTTGGTAGTCTTTGCCGTATGAGCACAAAGGTGACCACGTCTCAGAATATGTCCGAGATGCCCAGCCTTATTCCAAAGTAACTGGTATCCCAACTGTCGGGACCACTTACTTGGCCACTCATACGTTGCCAGTGGTTCATGAACTAGGACATGGCTACAGGAACCCACACCATGAAGCATGGTGTAAGAGTCTCAATTTTTTGTGAACAACACCACTGACGGCACGTTGTTGGATTAAGAATAGTTGTTTTATAGAAGCTGAATATTTTCATAGCCCTTCAGTGAAACGCCCGCTAAACCCGCTGGGAGAACAGGTAATAGGATTGTGGAAAGGGCCAAGGGTTGAAGTCAGTTTCTGCTTCGGTCATTTATTGTAATTTAGCAACTTTTTCACGGCTCAAGGCCTCCAACAAGAAATCTTAACAAGATAAAAATTCAATGAAGATAGCAATAAAATAATTCAAAAACAACATATGCGAAGTGCCATACAAACGTCTGAGGGCCACAATTAATTTCCGAAATTTTAGAATATCTTACCATAGACCTTTAAAGGCAGAAGGCCAGCAAGAAATCTTAAAAAAATCAAAAGTTCAATTAAGATAGCAATAAAATAACTAAAAACCCAAAAGACAACATATACAAGTTGCAACACAAATGGCCGAGGGCTACAATTAAATTTCGGAACTTCAGAATATATTACCATAGACCTTTAAAGGCAGAAGGCCAGCATGTTTAACAACAAGAAATCTTAAAAATCAAGAAGATAAAAAGTCCAATTAAGATAGCAATAAAATAATTTAATGAAACAACATATGCAAGGTGCAATACCTATGGCTGAGGGCCACAATCAAACTTCAAAATTTCTAAATATATTACCATAATCTTGAAAGGCAGAGGGCCGCAGTGTTTAGGCTTGAAAGATAAAGTTAAAGATATATTTTGCAAAATTTTAAGAAACAAACACTAACCACAAGCCTAAAATTTAAAATAGCTGACAACAGGTAATTAAACACCGGTGGACTCAGAAGGCCTCCAGGGAGGTCGGTCTGCTCTCGTTCACTTAGGTGAGACAGGTGGTGAGCCCAACTACACTTGATCCGTCGGAACCCAACCAGGCGACAGCCACGGACTGACCGACAAAACAACTTGCTTCCCGTCAATCATTACATGAGAACCCCAACAGGCAATGTTACAAACGTGATAATCCACAATGGAGTACGTATTAGCTGTCAAAATTCACACTGTGTTGGACAGCGACAACAGGTGAGGAAAGGACGCTGCCTGAAATTATGTTAGTGGCCAGGGCAGATAACCGGCACACTAACGGCCACTAAGCAGAAAATTGGTACACTTGAATTTGAAACATGGTAATAGTTAACTCGCTCAAAAGAACACTGCCTGAATTTACGTCAGTGCCCAGGGCGGGTAAACAGAACACTAACGGCCACCAGACAGAAAATTCCACTGGTGCACCCAAATCGTAGTCGACCAAAATAGTTAATTGCACCGCATGGCGATTAAATCTCAGCAGTAGAACTACTTGGTGTTGCTCCCCAACAGCAAAACACAGAAGCGAACCACCACAACATGAATAGACGTGGCTTGGGTGGTTGAAACCACTACTCATCCTTGACGTCCTGAGCTGGTGAACCACCAAGCTTGTAGCGATCGGACAGCTCCACACAAGCTCCACAACTGCGAAGGGACTGTCAGCGGCCCCAGCCGACCGCACTGCGCGGAGATAACTTCCCTCGTCCGCAACAACCGACCCACTCACTCCAGACGCCCTTGCTGGAAAGTATATGCGCCAAACCAAAGATGGTACACGGCGCAAATATCGATACACATCACTGCTGCCACACGTAGAAGGAAGAAGAACCACGAAGTAACCGCGACAAGGGCGGAAAACCAAACACAGATAGACAGCGAAGTTCCTGAAAACGCACAGTTGGCTCATTCAGAATACTTTTGTTCTGTCGTTTCAACAGAATGACTTTTTTTTTCACCAGACGCATTTCACTTTGTTGAGGTAAAATGTTATTTACATTTTTTTCGATCTAAAAGCATATCAAAGTATAAATAACTTAATTACAGACCACTGATGATGCTTTACCTCAATAAAACGAAATGCGTCTGGCGAAAAAAAAAATCACGCGTTTCTATAATTGCAACGGCTGAGCAAAAATACCCTCAAGAATTATAAAGCAACTACGGACAACATGGCCTCACAAATGAAGACTTTTCATAATATTTGAATAATAATTGAGACATGGTGCTACAGCAGAATGCTGAAAATTAGGTAGACTGGTAAGTTAAGGAATCAGGAAGTCCTAAGCAGAATTAGCGAAGAAAGGAACATATGGAAAACACTGACAATAAGAAGGTACGGGATGATGAAACAAGTGTTAAGACAACAGGGAAAACCTCAATGGGAGTATTTAGAGAGTTCGTGTTTCTAGATGTGATTATCATCTTCAGGAAAGTTTGAGTCTGAGTAGTGATAAAAAAAACATCATTAGGGTTCCCTTTGCAGTCTTTATGCTGACGCACTCCCTCCAATTTGAAATCTAATTTCAGTCTTGTGTTTGCTGAATCTGTCACTCCAACGACCATTTCCTTTCCAATTTAATCGCATTTTTCCTGCAGCCATTTCGCTTCGACTTGGTTATATTTCTTGCAGATTTCATTCCTAAGTGGCTGCGTTCCTTTCTTTTCCTGGATTACCCAAGAATTTTTGCTGTATATTGTCGGATACAAAAAGGTGTGGAATGTAGACAGTTGTGTCTTTTGCAGAGGGGTCACTCCGCCAGTAGCATTAATCGATTTAAGGAAACAATAGGAAAGGTAATCTAGAGATGTGCATCCTGCTTAAACCTCCTCCCTGCCCTCCTTCCTACCGAAAGCGCGTCGTATCGCATCAGCTGCTGACGTCTAACAGTGCCACTAGTGTAGGATGCTTCAACACCGGCCCTTACAGTCTCATCCTGTAGTCTTGGCTTATACAAATGCAATTCATCATTCACGTTGGTGGTGTATCTTTTAATACTCGATCGTGAAGTAATTGAATGCCTAACCTCCCAGTGGTACCACACAGTAATGAATACAGCGTAAAATGTCCGCCAGCGGTTCAGAGCAAAGAAAAATTCCAGCTGACAGACAGAGGACAGAGGGAAATTCCTCTCGAATACAGTGGCACGCAGGCAGCAGAGCGCATTCATCCCTCTGTTGCATTAGACGTTCCCAACGCTCGGGAAAGTACATCAACCATTGACACGTATTCAGAGAGACCAGACAGCAGCAGTAAAGGATGTCTTCACATTACATATCGCACATGTAATACCACTCACAGACCTAACAGAGGTTATGTAAGAGAATGCAACACCTACAGCCGTCCTTATGATGTCATTTAATGTATGGCTAAAATTTTCGTTGCTTCAGTGCATTATCTTCAGGACTTATCTAATGCTGAGGGGATTGACGCCATCCTCACACCCGATGCATCAGTGGCCGAGATCTGCAACTAATTTCTACACACTACCTGCAACCACGACATTGTCTGTCCAACCACCAACTATTAGTTGACTCAGTTGAGAACTGATGGTTGGAGAGACAACACCGAGGCTACAGGTAGTCAGCGAAAACCAGTTATAGAAGTTGGCCACTGCTGCATCGTGTATAAGGATTGTGTTAACCTCTTCAGCATTAGCTAAGGCCAGAAGGTGCTGCACTGAAGCACCGACACTGGTAGCCATACAGTAAATTACATCTTAAGGACGGCTGTAGGTGTTTCATTTTCTTACATAAGTCAACGATCGAAGTCCCCCAGATCACCAATCACCAGGATGGACATACGAAAACTGTTAGGGTTTGCCCATTTTTGAGCACTGCCTCCTACAAGAAAAGAGAATTTCCTCAACATTGTCTCAAGCGAGTCCACTGTGTATCTCGTGCATGTGGATCCATAGACAGGGAGGTGACGCTGCTTGCACTGAAGTTGTTCTGTTTGGGAGGAAGAGGCTATGATCCCACATCGCACCATCTCCATTTTTGTCCACAACTCTCACAGTTTGTTAAAGTTTATTCGCTGTTCACAATGTCAGCCTCATTGTGTATCTCTGATGTGTACACATATCCTATAACACGACGATTTTTTCGTAATAAGAGGTACACGTTGTTTCGACGATGTCTTGTGATTTAGGCATGTCATATTTTTTGGCATGTAACTCATGTTCTTAAATGACATGACGACCTTTTGTTAATTATACTACCCATTTCTCTGTGTTTTCTATACGTTTTACTAAGCTCTGTTTGCAATTGAGAATCGTTAATAGCCAAATTCATGATTGTGAAAAATAAATGAACAATAGTCCACAATCAAGTGGATGGTTGTAATTTGTTTTATATTACAATGGTCCCTCACGGAGGAAAAACGATTAAGAGCCTCACATGTTTTTCCCCTTTCGCATCTGCTACTACTAAAAATTTCTGTCAATACAAAATTTTTTGTTGTGTAAGAGTGGATGTACACCCATGGGCCACACTACAAAACAATTTTCAAAATTCACAATTTTCCATGTTTGTTATTGAGCTTATATGCTGAAGCGCCAAAGAAGCTGGTATAGGCATGCCTATTCAAATACAGAGATATGGAAACAGGCAGAATACGGCGCATCTATATAAGACAACAAGGGTCTGGCAAAGTTGTCAGATCGGTTACTGCTGCTACAATGGCAGATTATCAAGTTTGAACGTAGTGTTATAATCGCTGCATGAGCGATAGGACACAGCATCTCCGAGGCAGCGATGAAGTGAGGATTTTTCAGTACGACCATTTCACGAGTGTATCGTGAAGATCCTGAATCCGCTAAAACATCAAGTATCGGACATCGTTGCAGCCGCAAAAAGATCCTACAAGAACGGGACCAACGAAGACAGAAGAGAATCTTTCAAAGTGACAGAAGAGCAGCCCTTCCACAAATTGCAGCAGATTTCAATGCTGGGTCATCAGTAACTGTTAGCGTGTGAATTATTCAACAATACATTATTATCGTACAGGCTTTCGGAGCCGAAGGCCCACTCGTGTACCCTTCATGACTGCATGACACAAAGCTTTACGCCTCGCCTGGGGCCGTCAACACCGACATAGGACTCAAATGGCTCTGAGCACTATGGGACTCAACTGCTGAGGTCATTAGTCCCCTAGAACTTAGAACTAGTTAAACCTAACTAACCTAAGGACATCACAAACGTCCATGCCCGAGGCAGGATTCGAACCTGCGACCGTAGCGGTCGCGCGGTTCCAGACTGTAGCGCCCAGAACCCCTCGGCCACTCCGGCCTGCAATTGCTACACAGTGGCTCGAGAAACACTCTTCAGGGTTTAAACACTTGCGCTGGCCACCAGACTCCCCAGACATGAATATTATTTAGCATATCTGCGACGCCTTGCAACGTGCTGTTCAGAAGGGATCTCCACCCCCTCGTACTCTTGCGGATTTATCGACAGCCTTGCAGAATTCACGATGCCAGTATCCTCCAGCACTACTTCAGATATTAATTGAGTTAATGGTATGTCGTGATGTGGCACTTCTGCGTGCTAGTGAGGGCCCCTGCACGATGTTAGGCAGGTGTACCAGCTTCTTTGGCTCTTCAGCGCATAATCACAGTAAGGAGTGTGCCTGCTACAGAAAAACCTAAGCATCTGAAACCAATCGTAGTAGATTTAATTCGCGGAGACTAAAAGAAAACCAGGAAAAAACTAGAACTGACACCTTTCCACACAAGCCGCTTTATGCCAGAATGAAACAGATAGAGACAGTTATTTCGTAGTACGGCATGTGAACAGATTTCCTAACAGGGTTTACTGCGACAGGGCGAGCACCTAGTTTGCGGGACAGAAAGTACAAGAGTAAGTGAGAAAGTGTAGGACAAAACGGAAGAGGAAGAGAGAAGAGAGAGAGAGTGGATGGGCACCGCCCATCTCCCACCCCCACTTTAATTCTGATCGGTCGGCGCTCCCAGCGTGTCTCCGCTTTTCGCGGAATTACAATTTTCTGCCCGGCACGTGCAGTTTTGTTTCGCGCCGCTCGCCCTCTGCGTTAATTAACGTCTGTCCCGGCGGTCGTTACCGGCGCACCGATTCCGATTGCGGGCCGCAGCAGCCGCGGTGGCAGGCAGATCGGACCAGGGTCCAGCGCCCGTAACGTACGTAGCGGCCGGGCCGACCTGACCGCTTTTATCGCGTGCTCCTATCGCAACCAGGGGCGCTGCGAGCGGCACATTTCTGCCAGTAATCGAATCTCGGCGAAAGGGCCGCTGTCATATATCCGATAATTGTCCGATTATGTAACTAACCGGGAAAAGCCACTCGCGAAATGGACGAGCGCGCATCCCCGATGTTCACGCACCGTTGACTGTTTCAGCTGCACTTTTACGTTCTCAGTTTAGCGGCCTGTTGCCTGTTGTACATTTCTAGAACGAGTTTCTTCAATATTATATGAGGGAATCGTACGAACGATGTAGAGCATAGGTAGTCAACATACTTACCAACCTCCCACTTTTGATTGTCTGTTACTGATAAAATTTTGGTAATCGCCCACCAGTTCCACTGCAATTGTGACTTACAAAGTATGCAAGTAACATTACGTTGTAAAATTGTAACAAGTTAAACCATATGATACTACGAGGGTCACTCCAAAAGAAATGCCGACCATTTTTTTTAATGGTCCAAATGGCTCTGAGCACTATGGGACTTAACTTCTGAGGTCATCAGTCTCCTAGAACCTAGAACTACTTAAACCTAATAACCTAAGGACATCACACACATCCATGCCCGAGGCAGGATTCGATCCTGCAACCGTAGCGGTCGCGCGGTTCCAGACTGTAATGCCTAGAATCTCTCGGCCACCCCGTCTGGCTTTTTTTTTTATCCTTTTATTCTACATGTTTGAAAGTTATACAGTGTGTGGATATGTCCTTTAGGAACAACATTTTCATTTCTCCACATAATTTCCATCCCTCTCAACAGCCTTACGCCATCTTGGAACCAGAGAATGTGCACCCGCACGGTAAAATTTTGGACCAACCTGTTGGAGTCACTGTTTGGCAGCGTGCACAAGGGAGTCATCATCTTCAAACCTTGTTCCACGAAGAGAGTCTCTCAGTTTCCCAAAGAGACGATAGTGACATGAAGCAAGGTCTGGACTGTATGGCGGGTGTATCCGTGTTGTCCATCCAAGTTTTGTGATCGCTTCCATGGCTTTTTGACTGACGTGTGGCCGTGCATTGTCGTGCAACAGCAAAACATTCTGTTTTTGCCGGTGTGGTCGAACAAGACACATTCGAGCATGAAGTTTCTTCTGTGTCGTCACATATCCATCAGAATTTATGGTGGTTCCACTTGGCATGATATCCACAAGTAAGAGTCCTTCGGAATGGAAAAACACCGTAGCCATAACTCTTCCAGCAGAGGGTGCGATATGATTTTTTTTTTCTTTGGTGAATTTGCATGATGCCACTCCGTTGATTGCCTCTTCGTCTTTGGTGAAAAATGATGGAGTCATGTTTCATCACCTGTCACAATTCTTCCAAGAAATTCATCTCCACCATTCTCGTACTGTTCCTAAAGTTCGCTGCATACAGTTTTTCTTGTTTCTTTGTGAGCCACTGTCAACATCCTGGGAACCCACCTGGCACAAACCTTTTTTGACGCCAACACTTTCAGTATTCTGCAAACACTTCCTTCCCCTATCCCAACGTAGTGTGACAATTCGTTCACTGTGATACGTCTGTCGGCAGTCACCAATTCGTTAACTCTCTGCACATTGTTTGGAGTGTGTGCAGTACGAGGCCTGCCGCTGTGAGGACAATCCTCAATATTGCCGTGCCCGCTTTCAGCACGGAACCTGCTTGCCCACAGACTAAATGTACTGTGATCGACAGTAGCATCTCCATTCACCTTTTTCAACCTCCTGTGGATGTTTCTCACTGTCTCGTTTTCACAGCACAGGAATTATATGACAGCACGTTGCTTCTGACGAACGTTAAGTGTAGCAGCCGTCTAGACATGCTGTGACGGCGCTACTCACGGGAACAGGTTGAACTAAGTTTGAAAACAGGCGGAAAGGATGTATCTACACACTGTAAAACTTTCACACATGCAGAATGAAAACTGTATTTTCACAAAAATAGTGTGCATTTCTTTTGGAGTGACCCTCGTAATAATCAACTACTAAATACTTTATGTCAAAATTTTATGAAACCTAATGAAAGTATCTTTAAACTCCAACCACCAAAGTCTGGAACGTCCGCTAGTCGGTGGTAGGAACAAGCTGATGGAGAGTGTTGGACATTTATTCTTGAGTCATCATTCTTCTGAGTGGTTTGATGCGGCCACCACGAATTCCTCCTCTCTTGTGACAACCTCTTCATCCCAGAGTAGCACTTGCTAGCTGACTCATCAATTACTAGCTGGTTGTATTCAAACATCTGTCCTTCTCTACAGTATTTACTCTCTACAGCTCCCTCTAGTACCATGTAAGTCATTCCCTGATGTCGTAACAGATGACCTACCCGCCTGTCCCTTCTTCCCCTTTCAGTGTTTTTCATAGATTCCTTTCCTCATCCGCTCTGCGGAGAACCTCCTCATTCCTTACCCTATTTCTTCAATTGAGACCTGTGTTTGATATTAGTAGGACTCTCTTGCCCATGAAAGACCTTTTGGCCAGCGCTAGTCTACTTTTAATGTCCTCTTCGCTCCGTTCGTCATGGGTTATTTTATGCCTAGGTAGCAGAATTACTTAGCCTCAAATGCCTCTTGATCGCCAGTTTCGATGTTCAGATTCTCGCTGTTCTTATTCCTGCTGCTCCTCATTACTTTCATCTTTCCTCGGTTTACTCTCAATCCATGTTCGGTTCTCATTAGTCTGTTCATTCCGTTGAGCAGATTCTATAATTCTTCATTTTCGCTGAGGATAGTAAAGTCATCAGCGAATCTTGTCATTGATATTCTTTCAGATTGAATTTTAATGCCTCTTTTAATCTACCCATCACTTTCTTCTTGTTGCTGCTGTCCACGATGGTTAAGTCTTTTCAGAAAAAGCGGGAGGCCTAAGATTTGCAACGAACTTTGTTCTTATCTTTTCTCGCACAGTTGGCTCCAGTTCTTCATGTCTAGGGATCTGATTCTTGAAGCTGAAATTCCCACATTTTAGGTTCTCATAGTTTAATTGGTCTAAATAATTTTGAAGAATGTCTTTGCAGAAATTTTGTCTTCACGATAATTTACTGTCTCACATGTTACTACATCACACTGTCTTTTGAATATTTACGCTAACAAAACCTAAATTACATTGTTCGTCCAAAATGCAAAAATACATCCGATCACATCAGAGGCATTCTTACAACTCCTTCACTTTGCAGTAATAACAGTATTCCAAAGGTTTAACAGTTCTTCTTGACAAATTAATTTCAGTACGTTTCGGTTATTATTTTATAAATGTATCCAGAAATGAACTTAATAAACAGTACTACATTGCGTAATTAATAATCGAAATTTTAAATGAGCCAAATATTTTGTAATTTCAAGTGTTTATAAAAAAACTATTTTAACTGTAAGTACAGAGCTAGTACATATCGGTTGCAACAACGAAAACAGAGTCATTTCCTTTCAAAATTTTTAGCTTGAAATATAACATACGGAAACGCAAGAAACTTGCTTGGTGGAGTGAAGAATGCGATGTAGCGATTCAACGTAGTTAAATGGCCAACAAAAGAGAACTGAAAGCGCCAGGGAGGAATTAATAAATGCTAGACGATCAATCGCCAAAGAAATTAGAAAGGTCAAAAGGCAATTTCATAAGGACTCGCTAAAACCTATGGAGGATGCTTTAAATCGCCACAAGACAAGAGACTACTATAAGAGATTCAACAGTAGCAGTCGAAATACACTCCACCTACTTTTATGATGAAGGATACAAACGGAAAGGTAGCACATAACAATTATGGCAATTAAATGATATTGGCTAAATATTTCAGACAGTTACTAAATAGCGCGGAGCCTGAATATCATTTGGAATTTGACCCCTGTCGAAAAAACAAAACGCACTTAGAAAAAGTTATATCACCACATCCAGATGAAGTACAAGCAGCGATTAACTCACTTCGTAATTATAAAGCAGCTGGTGAGAACCAACTAGTGGCAGAACTTTGGAAATATGCAAATGTACAAATTATTCTGAACTTACACAAACATCTTACTGACATTTGGAATACTGAGAAGTTATCACAGGAATGAAATGTAGCAATAATCCATCCTCCACAGAGAAAAGGAGATAGATTGGATCTAAATAATTATAGGGGTATATTCCTGCTTGATATAACTTACAAAATTTTTTCCATGGTTCTGTATTTCAGATTTCATGAAGAGCTTGATGGTGAACTAGGCGAATATCAAGGAGGCTTTCGTCCCGGACGAAGCTGTCCTGATCAAATTATTAGTCTCAAATACATAATGAAGCTGCAAAGGGTAAGGGACAACAAACTAGTGATCACGTTTGTGGATTTTAAAAAAGGCTGCAATAGTTTCCATGGTGAATCTCTACTGTCAATTATTAAAGAATTTGGTTTACATCAGAAACTTGTCAAGCTCGTTGCAGTCACCCTTCGAAATTCTAAAGCTAGAGTGAGGTTTAGAAACGAATTCTCTGAACCTTTTGAGATTCATACTGGCCTTCGACAAGGCTATGGTTTGTCTCCATTATTGTTCAACTGTGTGCTGGAGAAAATCATGTCTTTATGGAACAAGATATGCCCACCATCTGTTAAGATTGGAAGAAAGATTCGACTTAACTGCCTTGCATTTGCAGATGATTTGGCGCTGTTAGAAAACAATGTTGATGAAGCAAAGGTTTAGATAGAATAACTAGAACGATTAGCGGCAAGGGTCTGATTGCAAATTTCGTTTGAGGAAACAGAAATGATGTCCAGCTTTCCAGTTGACACATCCCATATTGTACTCCATAAAGATCAAAAAATTGAAGTAGTAAAAAAGTTTAAATATCTTGATAACATTATTACCTGGAATGTTAAAGAAAGAGCATCAATAGATAGTCGAACATTAAAACTTCAGCGAGCGCAGGGAACCACGTGGGCAACCTACAAAAAACGTTCTCTCTCAATAAATGCTAAATTTCGAATAACTCCACCGTCGTTAAACCGGAAACAACATATGTAAGTAAAACACTATTCAGACTAAATACTCAAGCAACAACCGACAAATTGCAGAAAGTTGATAGAGGAATACTTGGAACAATTATCAGTAAGAAACACCAAGTTAATGGGTAGTAGAGACTTTTGCCCAATTCAGTAGTGTGTAAAGAAAGTGAATCCATTATTGATACAATGCAGAAAAATGGGATTGCAGTTTTCGGCCACATATCTCGCCTACCAAATACTGGCATCCTGAAGCAACTTTTTCACTACTACTGGAACAGTAAAACCAGAAACGTCCGGTTTAAAGAAGTGCAAAGTGAACTGATCATCACCACACACCAAATTCAACCCAGAGAAGAGAAACTGCTTCTGAAGATCAAATACACACGGCTGACATTCAAACCATCAAAACGGAAGAAGTATATCACATCTGCAGATGAACGAGCAGCCAGATCACGGCGAATGAAGAAGTTTTGAGAAACGAAGAAATTGCTGACTGCTTAGTGTAGACACTGTTGTATTATGTTTGATTTTAGTGCTCAAATGTCGGCGTAAACTATGTAAATAAATAAATAAATCAATAACATATTGTGTATAACATTATATGCAATTTTTCAGAAAAACATCTAATACTGACCTATCCAAATATCGAAAAATATTTCTAGTATCGACTACTACTGTTGACGAAAAGTAATGCTAGAAGAGGACGTCCCTTTACACACTCTTGAACCTTCTGCTATTCCTATCACTGTTTCTTCGATGTATAGACTGAACAGGGCCGGAAGACTACATCTCTGTCGTACACCGTTTTTAATTCGAACTCTTCGTTCTTGATCTTCCACTCTTATTATTCCCTCTTGGCTGTTGTGCAAGTTGTATATTACCCGTCTCTTGCTGTAGCTTACCCCTACTTTCGTCAGAATTTCCAGGTCGGCGAATCCTATGAATGTGTCTTGATTTTTTCTTTTTGTATAGATCTCATTATCAACCGTAATGTCACAACTGCCTCTGGTGCCTTTACCTTTCCTAAAGCCAAACAGATAACACGTCCTCCATTTTCTTTTCCATTCTTGTGTGTACTATTCTTGTCAGAAATGTGGCTGCATGAGCTGTCAAGCTGATTGTGCGACAATTCTCGCACTTGTCAGCTCTTTCAGTCATCTCAAATGTGTAGATGATATTTTTCCGAAAATCGAATCGCCAGACTCATACATTCTACATATCAAAGTGAATAGTAGTCTTATTGCCACTTCCTCCAGTGATTTTAAAAATGGTACTGGAATGTTATCAATCCCTTGCGCCTTACTTGATCTGAAGTCTTCCAGTGTTCTTAGCAGTAAATCGTACCAGCAGAAATTTGGGAGGAGCAAGAGTGCTGGTAGTATGGCAAGTAAATTGTACATCGCTGTCACGTTTCCGGCTTGGTTTCTCCTATGTCACGTCTCACTCCAGCCCTCACTCGGTAGAAATCGGTAAAAATCGGAGACCTTCGTGCAAATAGCAAATTGGCTTCAGCACTCGCTCGCCAACGTTTTAGAGTCTTCAGTACCACAGTGATCCTGCAGCATTATTGAACATGAACGAGCTGATATGCAGCAGATGTGTGAACCGAAACAATATCGCCTATCAACTTTATCAGTGACACACGTCCGTTCTGTAGCAGTTGTTTCTTTATGATGCTGCCTAGACGTTACGCCAATGTAAAAAAGACATCCTCACAATAGCATTCGTTTGCTGAGGAAAAGGCATCTTCTAGTAAGCAGAATGTAGTCATCTGAGGCTCACGGGAACCCACATATCTGTACCAGTTAGCTCTTAACCCATTAACGGCCATTTATTTCTTCAATTTACGTTCATTTAGGTTTGATGTAGAGACTGGGAAAAGGAATGTAAAATAAAAAACGCAAATAACCTTTCAATAAATGCTATATTTTTGTCGGTCCCAAAACAGGGATCATGGCACATGCCACTCCCTTTTCACATTTTCTTTTATTTTGGTGCCAGACAACAAAGCATCCAATATGGAGTCCCACACTTCGCACAAAGCCCTGCTTCCTTGTATTTTTCTTGCAAACTGCAGCTTTTCTTTCATTCCCCAGTGTCGTGCATTGAATCACGTATCCGGTTCGTAAAGTCCTGGGATCGACTGAAACACGTCGAGTGGGTGCACTCAGGTATGATGGATGTACTGCCTCTTTTGGACCAAAAGCAGTGTCTACAATGTTTTCGGAATGTATGAATGTGTTATAGTTAGTAATACTCGAGAGTTTCGTTCATTGTTGGTCGTGGTTTGACAAGAAGACAACGCGCATAATGTACCTCGTTACCGTAAACCACTTGCAATAGTCAGCATTTTATAAGGCGACAGAAAAATAAAGAGAGAGAAATTTAAATTGAGAACTGCTTCAATGAATGTTAAACTTGAAATGTTAAAGTTGGAATGAACGTTACTTGAATGTTAATGTATTTCACAAAGACGTTTTTCCCCTTAATTGACAGCGCTTTAAACGGATCTAAGCTTTCAGGGATGTCCAGCAATCATGTGATGTAACAAGTGAGTACGCTTACCTTACGATTATTTTTCTGTTATTATTGTTAAGTTTGTAGAAATAATTTTTGTAACTGGTTATATAAATTTTTAGGTCCCACTCCTTCTGAAGAAGGTATTTTTAGAAATAACGAAACCTTGGTCCAGGGCTAATAAGCCTCTATTTTGCAACTGGATGGCTGATTTTTTCAACCTTGTTGTACGATAGTTCTCTTTAACAAAAGAACCGCTTCGTATTTCTGTTCACGAGACCTTATACCTCTGCGTTTAATTAAACTTAATTCTCTAAGTAATTACGTAACGGCTGCCGTATAACAATACAATTTGGTCCGCTCCGACATCACGTCTTTCTATTCCAGTACCTCAAGTCATAGTAAAAAGTATTATTAATCGCATAGACATGCATTACTACGCTGGCAGTTTCGTATATAGTACCACTCGGCTTACTGTAGCACTTTAGTGTACCAATATGGCGGCGAGCGCAAAGAACGTGTCAAAAGTTGTTTATTTACCGACAATACAATCATAAGAAATGGGGAAAACTTATATAACTACGTTGCCTTTGGAGGTTTGACAAACTTGATTAGACCATCTCATAAAGGCTACAACGACATTTGGTTTCCGAAAATAGTAGTAGTACCATACATAAACTTCCTGTCGCATCCATCTTACCACACCAAACGTTAGGCTTCAGTAACAGATGCATCTCTGTCAGTCTAATAATGTACACTGCTCGCCATTAAAATTGCTGCACCAAGAAGAAATGCAGATGATAAAAGGATATTCATTGGACAAATATATTATACTAGAACTGACATGTGATTACATTTTCACGCAATTTGGGTGCATAGATCCTGAGAAATCAGTACCCAGAACAACCACCTCTGGCCGTAATAACGGCCTTGCACGCCTGGGCATTGAGTCAAACAGAGCTTTGATGGCGTGTACAGCTACAGCTGCCCATGAAGCTTCAACACGATACCACAGTTCATCAAGAGTAGTGACTGGCGTATTGTGACGAGCCAGTTGCTCGGCCACCGTTGACCAGACGCTTTCATTTGGTGAGAGATCTGGATAATGTGCTAGCCAGGGCAGCAGTCGAACATTTTCTCTATCCATAAAGGCTCGTATAGGACCTGGAACATGCGGTCGTGCATTATCTTGCTGAAATGTAGGGTTTCGCAGTGATCGAATGAAGGGTAAGGCAACAGGTCGTAGCACATCTGAAATGTAACATCCACTGTTCAAAGTGCCCCCAATGCGAACAAGAGGTGACCGAGACGTGTAACCAATGGCACCCCATACCATCACGCCGGGTGATACGCCAGTATGGTGATGACGAATACACGCTTCCAATGTGCGTTCACCGCGATGTAGCCAAACACGGATGCGACCATCATGATGCTGTAAACAGAACCTGGATTCATCCGAAAAAATGACGTTCTGCCGGTAGTGCACCCAGGTTCTTCGTTGAGTACACCATCGCAGGCGCTCCTGTCTGTGATGCAGCGTCAAGGGTAATCGCAGCCATGGTCTCCGAGCTGATAGTCCATGCTGCTACAAACGTCATCGAAATCTTGGTGCAGATGGTTGTTGTCTCTCAAACGACCCCATCTGTTGACATGGGGATCGAGACGTGGCTCTATGATCAGTTACAGCCATACGGATATGATGCCTGTCATCTCGACTGCTAGTGATACGAGGCCGTTACGTATTACCCTCCTGAACCCACCGATTCCATATTCTACTAACAGCCATTGGATCTCGACCAACGCCAGCAGCAATGCCGCGATACGATAAACCGCAATCGCGATAGGCTACAATCCGACCTTTATCAAAGTCGGAAACGTGATGGTACGCATTATTCCTCCTTACACAAGGCATAACAACAAAGTTTCACGAGGCAACGCCGGTCAACTGCTGTTTGTGTACGAGAAATCGGTTGGAAACTTTCCTCATATCAGTACGTTGTACCTTTCGCCACCGGCACCAACCTTGTGTGAATGCTCTGAAAAGCTAATCATTTGCAAATCACAGCATCTTCTTCCTGTCGGTTAAATTTCGCGTCTGTAGCACGTCATCTTCGTGGTGTAGCAATTTTAATCTCCAGTAGTGTATGTCTGTGATTAATCCAGTGTGAAGGATGCTATATCAGTAAAGAGTAGAATCGCGTACACAGGTTATTGTCGCAGTCACTTGTGAGTGTGTGTGTGTGTGTGTGTGTGTCTGCGTGTCTGTCTGCCGTGTTATTCTGACGAAGGCCTTACTGGCCGAAAGCTTTATTTGACATAGTCTTTATGTTCCGCCTATCTGTGACTCCGCTATTAGGTGAGTAGCAACATGGCCTTATTGTTCGAAAGCTTTATTTGTGACAGTCTTTTTCTGTTGTGCCTATCTGCGACTCAGCATCTCCACTACAAGGTGAGTATCAACTTTCCTTCTCATAATATTGTTACTTTCCATCCAAGATTTCCCGTTGATTAATTCTCAAGAGCGGGTAGAGTACGTTAAACTACAGTCTGTGTCGCTGAACACTGTAAAGATAGCTGACCGATTCATCTCGAAATTAGCATATTTCTCATCTCGTTAGTCAATTTGTGACATTACAAGCACTCGGCGAGGACTCTCGGAGGCTCCTGATGACTTTAAATGCGTACGTACAAACTACCACTAGAACATAACAGACAGCAGAAATGTACGGGATGCGACTGTAGCAGAGGGGCAGCCGAGACGGCACGGACGCTGCACCGGTCCTTAGGGAGCGTCGCTGGGCCACAGCTGGCTTAATCTAGATAGACCCGGTGCAGCGCGCCACCCCTTACATTTTAAAAGCTTAATTAATCTGCGCGCCTCAGGCCCAACCCCCACCCCTTCCCACCCCACACTCACTCCCCGGCAGAGGAGAGCCTCGCCGTTCACGCCCAGCGGACGTTTTCTTCTTCTGTGGATCAAGGAGGCTTTCTTAATTGGAAAGGCCATTAAGTCTGGCCTGATAGCCGACGTTCCCAGTGACGGAGATGGAGCTGCGGCCCATCAGTGATAACGGGCTGTTGCGCGGGGCAGGTGGATTCGCCGGCGACGTCTGTCTGTCCACAGAGGCACTGGCGGTGACGGCGACGTGATAAACAGCTCCCGGCCTTCCTAATTTTGTGATGGGCGTGTCCCTCTAGAAATACCGGGTGTTAGCTATGTGCTCCATGACGTCTCGTATTCCCCTATATATTAAGGTCATAGTGGGTGTTGTGTGATGTCCTTACGTTAGTTAGGTTTAAGTAGTTCTAAGTTCTAGGGGACTGATGACCATAGACGTTAAGTCCCATAGTGCTCAGAGCCATTTGAACCATTATTAAGGTCATACGGCAATTTAAGATCTCTATATCAGCAATGGCAAATATCATCTAAATCTACATCTACGTATATACTCTGCTAGCCACCAAGCGGTATGTGGCGGAGGGTACAATTCGGGCCAAAGTCATATTTCACCCCCCCCCCCCCCCTTTTCCCCTCTGTTCCACTCGCGGATAGGGAAAAACGACTCTCTGAACGCCTGAGTACGAGCTCTTATTTTCCATATCTTTGAATGGTGATCATTACGCCATTTGAAAGTTGGTGGTAATAATATATGCTCTACATCCTCGGTGAAGATTGGATTTCGGAATTTAGAGAGCGGCCCCTTCTGTTTAGCGGGTCGTCTACTTGCAAGTGTGTCCCTCTTCAAACTTTCTATGAGATTTGTAACACTCTCGCGATGGGTAAATGTACCAGGCATGAATCTTGCGGCTCTTCTTTGGACCTTCTCAAACTCTTGAATCAGACCCAACTGGCAAGGGTCCCACACAGACGAACAATACTCTAAGACTGGACGAACTAACGTATTGTAAGCAATCTCCTTCGTTGAAGGACTGCATCGCTTCAGGAATATACCAATAAACCGCAATCTAGAGTTCGCCTTGCCCGTTACTTGTGTCATCTGATCATTCCATTTGAGATCATTTTGAATAGTCACACCCAGATACTTGACGGATGTTACCGCTTCCAAAGACTGGGTATTTATTTTGTATTCATACATTAATGGGGATTACACTTACTAATATTGAGAGATAACTGCCAGTCATTACACTATGCATTTATTTTCTGCAAATCTTCATTGATTTGTTCACAACTTTCGTGTTATACTACTTTCCTGTAGACTACAGCATCATCTCCTAACAGTCAGTGCAGTACTCAATACCATCAACCAGATCGTTTATGTAAATCGTAAAAAATAGCGGACCTATTATGCTGTCCTGGGGCACACCTAATGTTACCCTTGTTTCTGTTGAAGTCACCCTATTCAGGAAGACATACTGCTCTCTGTCTGGTAGAAAACTATCTATCCAACCGTATATGTCATCGGATAGAACGTAAGCGGGCACTTTTTGGAGGAAGCGACAATGCGAAACTGAGTCGAACACCTTTCTAAAATCGTGAAATATGGCATCAACCTGGGAGCCGGTGTCTAGAGCCTATTGTATATCTTCCACAAAGAGGGCCAACTGTGTCTCGCATGACCGCTGTTTCCTATAACCGTGCTGGTTTCTGCAGATGAGCTTCTCAGAGTCTAGAAAGGTCATTATGTATGAGCTAAAAATTGGTTCCATGATTCTACAACAAATCGATGCCAGTGAAATTGGCCGGTAGCTATGTGCATCCGATTTTCTATCCTTTTTATAGATTGCTATGACCTGGGCCTTCTTCCAGTCCCGTGGAACTCTCCGCTGTTCCAATGATCTCTGATAGATGACGGATAAGAATGGTGCTATATTTGTAGCATAGTCAACATAAAATCTAATAGGGATACCGTCTGGGCCAGAAGTCTTTCAGGCGTCTAAGGATCTTAACTGTTTTACAGTCCCAGATACACTAAACACTATGTCAGCCATCCTTTCGTTTGTTGGATAACTGAAAGGGGGAATGGTGCTGCAGTCCTCTATCGTAAACGAGTTATCGAAAGCTAGGTTTAGAATTTCGGCCTTCTGTTTATCATCATCAGTTACATTACCTGTACTGTCAACAAGAGAAGGTATTGAATTATTTGTAGCGTTCATAGATTTTACGTACGACCAAAATTTTTTGGAGTTATTTTTAGAATCTGCAGACAAAATATTGCTTTCCAATTCGTTAAAAAAGTCTCTCATTGTCCTTCTGACAGCTGCTTTCATTTCGCATAATTTCTGTTTTTCAGCGGGGCAGTGACTACGTCGGAAACGACTGTGCAAAATTCTCTGCCTTCTCAGCAACTTCCTAATATGTTTGTTGTACCAAGGTGGATCCTTTCCCTCCCCTATACTTTTGCTAGGCACATACTTCGCTAGCACGTGGTGAACAATACCTTTAAATTCCGACCAAAGATGCTCAATATCTTTGTGTCCTGCGGTGAATGCTTGGAGCTGACTATGAAGATATTCATTAATGACACTTTTATTTGCTTTCCCAAATAAGAAAACTCTACGCTGTTTCTTTGTTTTTTTGGAACTTCCACTGACATAGAAGCCACAACGACATTATGGTCGCTAATACCTTCTGCTAGATTAGCTTCCTCAGAGGCGCAGTGTAAAATATGTATGAGTGTTCATGTGTTTTTTTTTCTGAAATTATGCTCTTTGAGAAAAAGCTGTAGAGGAAGGTGAGGTAAAGTGGGCACTCTGAGGGAATCTGAATTTCCACCGAGCTATGGTTTGCGACAGAAGCTTACCGCCCATACTTTTTGAATGTACGTATTACAAGGTACCACACAAAATATTTGCAAGTGAAAATGAATTATTTCTGAAGGCTTACGAAGTTGCCACTTTTCCCTACCTAGGGGGCGTAAAGTGGTCAGTTCCATCAGAATAGGATCCGATCTCTGTTGTTCTGATTTTCGATTATACATTCTAGGCCTGTTTATCTCCTAGTATCTCAGACAATCCCAAGCGCCTTGGCCAGATCATTTCCAATCGGATTTTTGTATTAGGTTGCATATAACAGAACGGAGACGATTTAAAACAATGTAAATTAATTCATGACACAGAATGAGAGGAGATAGCTTTTTGTATAAAAGTTTTTGGAAGTAACTCAAGTAAATTAAATCTGAAGTATTATGCGTGACATTTGGGACTAAATAACCTTTACCAGGGTAAACAACTTGGCAACTTTTTCCGACGAGTTATGTAGCCATTTTTCCCGATTCGACACCATACCAACATTCGTGGATCGTAGATGAAACTATCAAACAGGAACGGACAACAAGGAGCTACATTTGTAGTCCAAAAGTACAAAAGACTTTGTTGAAACATTGATAAGTTAAAAAAGTATTACTCTAAACGTAAGTGAGGTAGTAAGGCTAGTATAACTTACTTACATGACATCACACGACTGAAAATCAGACACGTTTACACTAAAATACAACGAAACAAACTTCCTGTGTCCAACTCATTGACAACAGCTAAGGTGCAAATTAATTAGAATTAATTTGAACACGTCTCAGTAGGCAGCAGCAATACTCAGGTCAAAAAAATATACCACGGCCACTTTTTCGTCCTGGCCACTTCGCCCCATCTTCCTCTACTGGTCATCCAGCCAGTGTAACTGTAACACATATATCCTGGAAACGTTACACAGGGTGATTTTGTTACATGCAGACAACAACTTGCAGCAAACAATCCCTAAGAGCATAAGCAACAAAAACGTCATTTAGCTACAGTACGGAAGCGCTGTAACAAAGACATATGAGAAAGCTAAGGGGCAGAATCGCGGTTTGCGGAGAGGTCCTTGGAGCTCGTTTCCTATTCCAGCTACGAACATGGGGCAAAAGGTTTCTGGTTTAGTCTGTATCAGCAGCCATTTTTAAAGCTATTGGAACGTCTGTCTTACTGTAGCCAAATTGCAGTATATTAAGGAAGGCTTGAACGACGAACAGGAGTTAGAAATCAGGCAATTGTGGGAAACGATTAGTTTCTTTTGCAAAAGATTTTAATTAGGCTGAAATTAATGATCCGCTAATGGCACCATTTGTATGTTCGCCGTTCGGAGTTTCCGTGCAAAACCAGTCATCCCAGTCACCCACGTTCGGATCTTACGCGCAGAACTGTCGCCCTTAAATAACTCCAGACCGGACCGAGGAAAAAGAAAAATGGTCCGAATGCCTCTGAGCACTATGGGACTTAACATCTGAGGTCATCAGTCCCCTAGACTTAGAACTACTTAAAAATAACTAACCCAAGGACATCATACACATCCATGCCCGAGGCAGGATTCGAACCTGCGACCGTACCAGCAGCGCAGTTCCGGATTGAAGCACCTAGAACCGCTCGGCCACAGCGGACGGAGACTGGAGCGAGACTGATGATTCAAATTTGGTCCACCGGTGTATCGGATACTCGTCTAAAATGTTTTAACCGTTCAAAGAAACCTTACTTCATTTGGATTTTACGCACAAAAATTAGGTTTCTCTAGGAGAATTTTGAAGCCCGCCACTTCTAAACTTGTACGAATCGGTTCACACTTTGAGTGTAGGTGCATAAATCAGTAAACACAAAACGAGATCTTTTTATCCCCTTATCTTTATCTGTTGCTGAGGTACAATGATTTGAAGTAGAGACGAATGTTCCACGTAAATTTCGTTCTTAAGTGAATTGAATGAACAGGAGCGGTCTAGCCGGCCGGTGTGGCCGAGCGGTTCTAGGCGCTTCAGTCTGGAACCGCACGACCGCTACGGTCGCAGGCTCGAATCCTGCCTCGGGCATGGATGTGTGTGATGTCCTTAGGTTAGTTAGGTTTAAGTATTTTAGGGGACTGATGACCTCAGATGGTAAGTCCCATAGTGCTCAGAGCCATCTGAACCATTTTGGCTGTACAATACAATGCAGTTGTCGACATGCTGTGATGAAACCACCGACCCAAGTTGTTTGAAGTGCAGCTCAAGAGCCTCTAGACCAGCACGAATATGACTGAGCTGCGACTGTCTCACGCAATCAAATGTTCCATTCTGCAACTGATTGGCCTGCCACAGGAAGCATGGGCGTTGTAACAGTATCTGTGCGTCTCAGATGTGCTCTGCATGCTCGACTTCTTTCAGGTGCCCCCACAAGCAAAGATATCATGAGCTGAAGGCTGCCGACCGGACACGCATGCGACTGGACCTCCGAGCTTTCAGCCACGGCAGATGCTGTTGAGATGCCTCTGCAAGCAAATCTCAAAGTGAGCTGGAGCACTAACATGTTGCAGTAGGGCAATTCTTCACTCCCTTCTTTGATCACATAGTAGCTTCTAATCGATCTGCTATTTAGCAGGAATGTACGGTAAATTTGTATTTACAGTCATTTTTAATTTTGTTTATATATTTTATGACTTAGTGTAAATGACAATGTAAGGAAAATGTTGTATGAAGTTATGATATTCTTATGTCAAGGTATTTATATGTAACTACTGTGTTTGCTGAAGCTTTGTTCCAGTATTGAATGTTTAATCTATGAAAGAAGTGTGGAACACGTGAAACAGTCAGTCTTGGTCAGGGCACGGATGTGCAACGATAGGTGGGCATGCGTGTGGAGTTAATTATTGAAAACAATAATAATTCTTGTGGCAGACAGAGCAATTTTCGTTGCGGCTAAAAGCGGAGAACGCAGTAATAACATGAAGACGTTACAGTAACTCAGAACTTTAAAAAACATGGTTGCCTCACCACAGTTACCAGAATTTCGAGAAGAAAACTATTTGTAAAGTTCGGCTCAGACGAGGACATCACTAGACGTAAAAACTCGACAATAAAGAAGAAAAAAATAACAAAAAATTACAAGAGAGAAGGTTTTTTTCAAGATCCAGCGCAGAAGGAAGTTGAGCCGAAGAAAACATCGAGCAGTATAATAGTAAAAGCAATCTCATCAGGCGAACGGAAACGCACGGTGATTTCTCTTAGCTACATACCAGGCAGATTTTCGTGTTATTTTGTACAGAAGGGAGACTATTAGTTTCCTGATTCTGTCGACTGTAATAGTAGGGAGACAAAAATTGTTTCCGTACTGAACTAAGCAATTTTTTGGAAGTTAATTTAACCAGTGTAAGGACGAAAAGCTGAAGTAGATAAAAAGTTAATACCTATAAGAGAGATGGCTCACCATTTAAAAAAAAAGCCATAGTAATGCAATCATCGAATGTTAAGCTGTAAAACCATGTCTAGTTATATCAACCCGGCTTTATTCAGTCCTACATCCTATTCGGAAATAGTTTAAAGATTTTAGGGTGTACGTACCATCCATGAAAGATGTGTTGGAGTTTCAGTGGAAATCTGATATGACTTTTAATAATTAATTTTCCTACTAACAATACAGGTACCGCCATCTTGCCATAGTTCAACTATCGTAACCAACAGACGCAGCGCGACTGCATCAAAGAGCACACAATACGTTGAGACAGAGTAATATTCCAGCTATTTCTACACCGCGACCTCCTTTGTTTCGCAGTATATGAAAGCAGCGTTTTAACTCTTACGTAGAAGTTGATGAAGACAAAACAACTGTATTTTTCGTGTCTTAAAGAAACGAAAAGAATTTCATTGGATATCAGTTCATATTCAGCATAGAGCTCTCGTAGCTAGAATGTGTAATCACACTGCTTGTCAGGAACTGTGTAAGCTTTGAAACTATCTGCTTATGGAAATAATTATTTTCTAAATTAATTTACGAGTAGAAAAAGAAGGTACCACCACAATTTTGTTCAGCACGAATAAGATTAAAGATGTAACACCACTAGAGATATATCACGAAAAGTATCCCTTTATGATGTCCAGTTTCTAGCTCAGATTTTATTCAAAAGTACTTTTTATCAAGCATTGTTAGAAACAGCCTTTTGATACTAAGATAACTGAATTCATGTTAACTTTTATATTTTCATACGTAACAGACATTAACTTACAGTGTTTATTAAATGTAATTCAGTCAGGATACGCTACGAAGTTGAGGGTCGCCAATAACATTACAGCACCTTTGAGTGTGAAGCTAAAACTCTAGTACAAACAGACGCTCCGACTTGTTTGGTGTATTCTCGTGTAATGGTGTATCTCCCTTGGAACACGTTTCCGTCTGCATCTCAGTAGGGTGGTTTTTGCTCCTTATCCCCTCAGGAATACTTTGCTTTAGTTCCTCCCATTTAGCAACTTCTTCTTGTATAGTTCAAATATATCGTGACTTGCTTGCTACAGGAGTACTGTCGCCATAGTAGTGGTAGATTGTTTGCCCACATCAACCAACAAGAGACACAGGTAAGAACCACGTGCTCTCGCGCAGTCACTCTATGGCACCCGAAATCCACTAGGGGCAACTTGACTCCTATTAGGATCTAATCTACGATCTGGACGGGGAATGCCACAAGAAAAGGGCGATGTTTTAAATCACAGAAAACAGCTGACCGAAAAATGAGTTTTTATTATGCGACCTCTTTCTTTCAGATCAGCTTCAAATATCATGAAATTATTTGGTACAGCTTTAATAGTTTTCATATGATTTCATGCCTCGTCGAGAAAGTTTGCTTGTAGGCTGCTGAAATTGGTTTTATAATACCTCATGATCATCGGAAGATCAGAACCAGCAGCAATTAATTACTTGTTATGTTGGTGCCTCTTGGCAGTTTGAAACAAACTTTCTTTCAACTACTTACGAATTTAGAGCCACAACCCGCAGATAATCTATTGGAACAAAGCTATACTTCGAAGGTTATTAATTACCTCTGGAACACACCAAGATTAATTGTCGCCGTCAGAAGAGCCTCTGAAAACCCCATATGGGTCTAAACCGGCAATTTTCAAGAAAGCACTTTATGTTTTGCATTAACGCTCACTGGGGACGAAATAAAAAGTAAAGACTTCAACATTAAGGACGCAAGGGAAATTAGGCTGTCAAACATATGGGAGAGAGCTGATATACAGTGAAATCCTCTACCAGGGTGAGTCTTGGGATTAAATAAGGCAGAAGGCATGAATAGCATTTTTAGAAGAATCCGTGCTGGTAGGAAAAAAATGATTACTTATAGTACTTGTACAGTATATGAGTCTGCATATATACTGCCAGACATTCCGGGAAAAAACCATACACAATCCTCAAGATAGCGGAAGGTGGTCATGTTATTTTGGTTTTTGCATGTCATCGATGTGGACGTCAGAGAAAAAGAGCAAGTTGTGTTACTGTTAAACAATCTTTGGTCTAGTCGTGGCACAATCTTTGCCTCTGCGCAGTCTGATATATTATTAGTTGAAGTGCGGTAGCTGATGGACGCATTCAGCAGTGCTGTGTTGACAACAAGGAGGAATATGATATATACTATGAAACGTGAAAGGTATTTAAATTTTGAATAATGTAACTGTTTTTGAAGAGAAGACGTCTGAGGTAAGACTGCAGCACTGCGTTCCTAATCTGTGGGAATGATTATTGTCAGCTAGTTAACTTGCGTAGAGCTGAGAGAAAGTTGATCCCACTTCCCTAAGCCATGGGTTTACTCGTTAACTGATTAGACTGCTTGATTTTCATACATATTCTATGTGAACACTGTACCGTCTTTAAATCATTGTTCACTTTGTTGAGCATGGTATTGTTTGGACCCATGTTATGTGTGAACATCACGTGAAGTATCTCTCCGTCTATCTGAATGTATATTTCATTTAAAATCGTTGTCTGGGAATATCATTTAATAGGAATAGTTACTCTCCCCACACTGCTGTTTATCATTACACATTACCACATGTAACAGTTTGAATATGCATTTAGGAACAGAAATGTAGCTTAGCCGCTGCCTTCTTGTTGTTTGCTGTTGTGCTTTCGAGAAATCTGCAACAATATTATCAAGACGCGAGGTAAGTAGAAATTTTTGTAGGGGCCTGATAATTGTTTTTCTTTAGTTGCGCATTTAAGGGAAAGACAAGTTGCATCTAGATCAGCTACAGTGCAGTTCAAATTAGGTTCTGCTTAGTCTAAGGTTAGTATCCGAGTTTAAGTCGAATAACAGTTTGTGGGTACATAGTTTTGGTGATACGTAGACTTTTTTAGAGTGGGAGATAAAGTTGGGCTAAATTTGAGACGTAAACAAAATGTAGTGGGGAGGTTACAACACCGAGGACATACAAGTGTGTCAATTATTCCACATCAGCTTAAAAGCTTATGGCATCGAAGCTTATGACAAGAATAACGTACAGAAGAATGGAAAGGAAAGATGTGGATCCGCTGGTGGACAATAAGTTTTATCTCTGAAAGGTGACGCCGCCACACAGCTGCGCTTGATAATGAGAGAAAGATATCGATAAAATTAAGGCAAGTTCGTTCCTTTTCTTTTATTAATCTTATGGGAGTTAACTGCTAACGTCATCAGTCCCTAAGCTTACACACTACTTAAACTAAATTATCCTAAGGAAAAACACACACACCCATGCCCGAGGGAGGACTAGAACCTCCGCAAGTTCGGATTTATCGAGACAGAAAAAGCGTTCGGCAATGTAAAGAAGTGCGAATTGTTGCAAAGCCTCTGTGAAACAGGAGTATGCTGTAAGGAAACTGGGTGATTATGCATTTTCGTAATACCAAGACGTAGAAATAAGAATGGAAGATCAAGAACGATGTGCTCCGATTTCGAAGTGTACATGAAAGAAATATAGTCTTCAGCCCCTGATCATCGGAGAAGTACTGATGGAAATAGGACAAAGGTGCAGGAGTGGAGTTAGAATTCAAAGCAAAAGAATGTTAATGACAAGGTTCGCTGATGACATTGCTATCCACAGTGAAGTGGGGAAGCATAGGAAGATCTGTGGAATGAAATGAACAAGCTAGTGAATACAGAAAAATTACTGAAAGTAAATCGTAGGAGCCGGCCGGGGTGGCTGAGCGGTTCTAGGCGCTACAGTCTGGAACCGCGCAACCGCTACGGTCGCTGGTTCGAATCCTGCCTCGAGCAAATATGTGTGTGATGTCCTTAGGTTAGTTAGACTTAATTAGTTCTAAGTTCTAGGGGACTGATGACCTCAGAAGTTAAATCCCATAGTGCTCAGAGCTATTTGAACCATTTTTTAAATCGGAGAGTGACGAAATTGACTATCAGCCAAAATTATATTAGCGATAAACCTAACATCAAAATTGTGGATCGAGAAATAGACTAAGCGAAACAGTTCCACAACCTCGGTAACTAGGTGACACATGACGGCGGAGCGAGCAGAACATAAAGAAAAAACCTGACTAGCACAAGTTAGATGGGCATTCCCGGCCATAAGAAATCTACCAGTACCAAATATCGGCCTTAAATTGAGGAAAAAGTTTCTACGGATGTAAGTTTGCAGCACCGCTGTATCGAAATGATTCAATAACTGTGGGAAAATCTGAGAAGAAGAGATTCGAAGTGCCTGAGATGTATTTCTATAGAAGGACGCCGACGATTCGAAGGACTGATAAGAAACAATGAGGTCCCCGTAGAACTGCCGAGAGGAGGATCGTACGGAAATAATTGACATGAGGAAGGGGCAGGAGTAAAGGACATATGTTGACATCGGGGAACGCCTTCCGTGGTACTAGATGTAGCTGCTTTAGGGATTGACGGAGTTTGAAATACATCCAATAAATAATGAATACCGTTGCTTTAAAGTGGTAGTATGAGAGCAAGAGGTTGACATAGGGTAGTAATTCATGACGGTCGCATCAAATAAGTCCGAAGACTGAAGATCTTCTCCTCTTCCACCCCCCACCATCGCCCCACCCAAAAAAATAAAAGCGACTCCCAAATTTGGTTTTTCCTGGGCACGGACAATATTAAGCTATGATGAAGTGCACAGGAAGGGATCGCGAGCAGTCTAGACAACCATCCTAGCACTACGTTGCAATTAAGTACCTCACACTTACGAAAGAAAAAATGGGAATATCTGAGGATGCTAGATTCATATAGGCGAGAGCGCGCTAAAATGTTTCCATAGATAAGAATACGAGAAAGATGGAGATAGACCTCATATCCACGTCGTCAACTTTAAGACAAGTCTGCTTCATGAGAACAGTTGAACACAGGTGTAAAAAGTAAAGGCCATTTAAGACTACAGTCTCAATGTTTTCGTGACAACAGTTCTGCATAGCGAGCAGCAAATCTGTCTCTGTAAGATATACTCTATGCCGCACATTTTAGCTATACGTAAGATGTACAGTATAACTTAATAGTAATCTAGAACTGATTTCTTAAAGTTCATTGCACTCGCCTAGAAATATGCGTAACAGCTTGTCTGGTCATTGCAACAACTTATTTTATTCTCCATTGTACGTTTTGATGCTCGTCTTCGTCTTGGGGATATCAGTGAGCTATCGGAGCACCATCATTGTGATGTCAACGGGACAATAACGTATATCTATTTGCGACTTTTTATCCTTGAATGTATCATTTCACTGGTGCATCGTCCTGTGGTTGACTCTGGTCATCTATCCCGAAATAGATTTTGCTGCACATAATCTTGGCGTACAGGTATAAGAAAGGTGTTTTAAGTTACAGATAGATATCACCTAAGGTGATGGCAAGAAAAGTTTAATTTAAATCTTGGGTGCATTGATGCCCTAGATTATGTAGGCACCCATTTACTATTCCGCGTCATAACAACTAATTCCGTGCGCACTGGAATGCGAATGTTTTCGAGATGCAATCGGGGAGTACATAAGCGAAGGACAAGGCCTAGAGCAGCCAAATTGCTCGGCGGATTTCGGGCAGCGAGGAAAATTGCTGGTGGCAGTAATCTTCTGAGCAGCAGCTCGAGTCTAGTTATTGCTAAGATAATCCTATGTACTGCGACTGCCTTTCCAGAGAAAATAAACACATCAAAAAAGTTTTGCATCACCTCGGTTCCCAGATCTCCTGAAGACAGACGTTGACTGCGGATATTGTATCACAGACACATTCCTTTTCACTGTTCACAGATGTCACTAAACCTGCCCAAAGATGTAAACAACCATGCATGAGCAGCGCCTATTTGACGGAGGGGTTCCCACAGCCGATCAGTTACAGTCATTCCACCAGGAAGGAGGTACACGGCACGTGTTGATTGTAGTTCAGCCATGCCAAGACGGTCAATACCGCGGTTCGATCGCGTTAGCATTGTTACTCTTTGCCAGGAAGGGCTCTCAAAAAGAGAAGTGTCCAGGCATCTTGGCGTGAACCAAAGAGATGTTGTTTGGACATGGAGGAGATACAGAGAGACAGGAGCTGTCGATGACATGCCTCGCTCAGGCCTCCCAAGGGCTGCTACAGCAATGGGTGACCGCTGCCAACGGATTATGGCTCTGAGAAACCCTGACAGCAACGCCACCATGTTGAATAATGCTTTTCATGCAGCCACAGGCCGTCGTGTTACGATTCAGTCTGTGCGCAATAGGCAGCATGATGCGCAACTTCACTTCCGACGTGCGCGGCGAGGTCCATCTTTGCAGCCACGACACCATGCAGCGCGGTACACATGGGCCCAACAACATGCCGAAAGGACCGCTCAGGATTGGTATCACGTTCTCTTCACCGCATATGCCTTCAACCAGACTATCGTCGGAGACGTGTTTGTAGGCAACCCGGTCAGGCTGAACTCCTTAGACACACTGTCCAGCGAGTGCAGCAATGTGGAGGTTCCCTACTGTTTTGGGGTGGCATTATATGCCGCCGACGAATGCCGCTGGTGGTCATGGAAGGCGCCGTAACGGCTGTGCGATACGTGAATGCCATCCTCCGACCGACAGTGGAACCATATTGGCAGCATATTGGCGAGGCATTCGTCTTCATGAATGAAAATTCACGCCCCCGCGTTCACATCTTGTGAATGACTTCCTTCAGGATAACAACATCGCTCGACTAGAGTTGCCAGCATGTTCTCCAGACAGGAACCAGCTTTAATGAACTTGCGGGTAATATGCCACGACGAATACAGGCATGCATCAATGCAAGAGGACGTGCTACTGGATATTATAGTTACCTGTGTGTACAGCAATCTGGACCATCACCTATGAAGGTCTCGCTGTATGGTTGTACAACATGCAATGTGTGGTTTTCATGAGCAATAAGAAGGGCGGAAATGATGTTTATGTTGATCTCTATTCCAATTTTCTGTACAGGTTCCCGAAATCTCGGAACAGAGGTGATGTAAAACTTATTTTGATCTGTGTAGTAACGTATTTAGACAGGCCCCATATACCGTACAGCGTCCATGGGATTTTTGTGAGTACAAAAATATTAATGTCTTCGGGACACTTTTCATGTTTATCTTCCACTGATCCACCAGTAATCGTCCTAGAGTACAGATCTACAGCAGTCTTATACTATAAGTAAATAATAACAAGTGAGTGATTCCAGTAAATTTCCAGACATTAACTTGAATTATTTTAAGAGGTAAGAAGAGGTATCTTATGTGATCTGCTACTGTATAAGTTTAATGCACGAGAACGTGCTTTCAAATTTTTCATGTGAAAGCTCTTATCGCTTTTAAATAAATCAAACTTTATTAACATACTTCATCTTCATTCTTCTCGTCTACATATTTATTTCTCAACATAGTCACCCTGGTGATGAATACATTTCTCCCAACTAGAGTCCCGTTTGTTACCATCACTACAGTTTGTTTGACAATGTTGATGGAACCACAGTGGTTTTTTATGCTTTGAAAACGGATGAAAATCGAACGGGCCTAAGTCGGGACTATAGGGGGATCATCGATGACAGTGACCCGCAGGCGCCGGATTGTTGAGGATGTCGCAACGCTCGTTTGTGGTCCTGCACTGCCATGCTCAAGGAGAGGGTGCGCCATGTGCGGACGAACTCTTAGAAATCGAGCTTGTAATTTTCTGAAGGTTTCTCAGTACATTGCAGAGTTTATAGTGGTGCCTTCAGGCATGAATAGCAAGTGCACCGCACTTTAAACATCGCGTAACACAGAAAGTGTCATTTTGCTTGCTGAAGGCACAGTCTTGAAGATTTTTGGCGTTGGTGATCCTTTATGGCGGAAGTCCACTGGATAAAAATAGTGAACCCAGCTTTCATCACCTGGCACAGCAGCCTCCGTAGCGCAGCGGCAGTGTTATCGCCCACCACGCAAGGGGGCCCGGGTTTGATTCCCGGCAGGGGTCTGGCTGTTGTGTGTCCTTCATCATCATTCTCATCATCGTTGACCCGCAAGTCGCCAAAGTGGCGTTAACTTAAAAGACTTGCAATACGGCGGCCGAACCCCGACGGGGATATTTCATTTCATCACCTGGCACAGCGGTGTTAAGGAACCCATCTGCCTCACGCTCAAAATGCGAAAGAAATAGTTGGCACATGTCCAGTCTCCTGTGTTTTATGTCCGGACTGAGCATTGCAGGCAGCCACCAAATGCACCGTTTTCATTACTGGATTCTGCAATGATGGCCTGTACTCGCTCTCGTGATGTAGCGCAGTTACGTGGCAGCTGTGTCTGTCTTATCCGACGATTTTCCCAGATGATTTCATCATATCCGATTCCGACGTGTCTCGTCGGTTGGCGTACGTGGTCGTCCACTCCACGTTCTGTCGCACACATTGAAGTTAGAAGCGCCGTTTGTTTTATTACGAACACGCACAACCCTACGTCGCACATTACTGACGTCGACACAATCAACCGTCCAGAGCTTCCATTTTCGTGTGGATTTCAATAGGGGGTACGCCTTCTGCGGCTAGAAACTGGATTACAGCAGGCTATTTCTTACACCCCGACACAGTTACACCCTTCCATGTTACATTTTACAATTCGGTGCCCTCTAACGGCAGAGGGTTGCACCTTGCGTCAGCGAAGCGAGAAGGTCGTGTGAGTAATATACATGAGGGGTAATTCCTCAACCGATAATGGAACCAGAATAAAAAATTCACAAACATTATTTTTCAGCGCATCCTCGTATGTCATTAACTTCTGGACCAGTAAACATGCACCTCAAAACAGGCAATCCATCTTACGTCAAACTCTCGGAGTGTGGAAGATGTAAGCAGGGTCGCCTATCTTAAGAAGCGTGAAATGTTTCCGGGACAATTTTCTTTTGCACATTGTGTGCAGTATACTTCACCTCCAATCTTGGGCTGTTGAGTTTCAGCCAGTGAGAAAAGTAGAAAATTTTTCAAAATATTTTTAATTGATTAAACTATGGATTCTAAGAATAACACTGTATGTTGGATTAATGAAACAAAACCCAAGTTACCCTTGTTTCACTGACTCTATTATTACTATACGATCTGCAGGGAGACAATTATTGAATTATATGGAAAAACATAAATTAGTTACAAAAGTAGTGGTGCACATGTATTATTCAACCCGTAAACGTTACTACAGATATTCGGATTTACGCTATGACTTGTCTGATATGCCTTCCATCATTGGCGATGATGTGGCGCAGACGAATAGCGAAATTCTGCATGACTCCTTGTAGTGTCGGAACATTGACGCTGTCCACGACCCTCTGAATGGCTGTTTTCAGCTGTACGCCTTGTCTTTAATACATCCGGAGAACATGACGCCCAATCGAGGCCCATGCCAGTGGCCTCTGGGTACCCCAGAGCCAGAAAGCGAGCACCGAAGTGCTCATTCAGGACATCAAACATTCTCCTGCTTCGATTGTGTCAACTCTGTCTTGCATGAACTACATTTTGTCGAAATCAGGGTCACTTTGGATAATGGAGATGAAATCATCTTCCGAAACCTTCATGTACAGTTTGATAGTCACCATGCCATCAAGGAATGTCGCACCGATTATTCCGTTAGTGATTCATTTGTCCGTCATGTCCATTATAATTATCCGGGCTGTTATGCCGTGGTCGGTTGATGAATTCAGTGTCAATTCCTAACGTTTCGTCTCCGTCTGCGAGAGACATCTTCAAGGGGGTCTGTAGCTTGATGGAAGGTCCAACACACCCGCTGGCTCTCTACTGAAGCCAGTAGTGAAGGAGCTCGCAGTTGCCTCCTATACAAGGCGTGGTAATCGCATGGGGAAAGATCAGAACTACAGGGTGGGTGTTCGAGTGTCTGCTATTGGAGTCGCCGTTAAGTTCAGCTTGTCGCAGTTTTCCACAGTCTGCCCGATACACATTATTCATTCTCCGATGGTTGTATACAGGTTTTTGTCCTTCGGCAGCCAAGGAAAGAATAACACCTCTGTGGTCCTATTGGGAAGCGTTTGTTAATAAGGTCGCCATAGTTCACATTTCCGCATATACCGAACTCACGCCGGAAACATACGAATGCCACACTAATACCTTTCATACACGTCGGTGCTTATATAACCGCGCCGGTGTCGCGCTGCGTAGCATATACGCTACAGCAACGCCCTCAAACAGAACATTTTTGATCGTCCCTTACACAAAAACAAGAAACAGGAGAGAAATACATTATTCAGATCTATGGAAATGTTATGGTTCAAATGGCTCTGAGCACTATGGGACTTAACTTCTGAGGTCATCAGTCCCCTAGAACTTAGAACTACTTAAACCTAACTAACCTGAGGACATCACACACGTCCATGCCCGAGGCAGGATTCGAACCTGCGACCGTAGCGGTCGCGCAGTTCCAGACTGTAGCGCCTAGAACCGCTCAGCCACCCTGGACGGCGGAAATGTAATGTTAGGAAAGTTATGTGCCACATTGGTGCCTACATAATTTGTGTTATACCCACGATTAACGAAGCAAAGCAGAATGGAGTGTGGTGAAATGTGTGCCAGCTGATGTTTATATTCAGAGGGTAGGTGGTACTATGGGATCGAAATGTGTGTGTGTGTGTGTGTGTGTGTGTGTGTGTGAGAGAGAGAGAGAGAGAGAGAGAGAGAGGGAGAGAGAGAGAGAGAGAGAGAGAGAGAGAGAGAGAGAGAGAGAGAGAGAGAGAGAGGGGGGGGGTGGGAGGGAGGGAGGGAGGGAGGGAGAGAGGGAGGGAGGGAGGGAGGGAGGGAGTGTGTGTGTGTGTGTGTGTGTGTGTGTGTGTGTGTGTGTGTGCTTGTGTGTGTCGTCGTAACGTCAAGACAAAATTTTAATAAACAGAAAGTCTCATACGCTGAGTCTTTTTGTCCTTGTACTGGAACGGACAAGAGTAAAAAGTCTAGATATTAATACTTACGTGTGTTATGCCACTACGAGGTTTAATTAAGAAAGAAAACTTTATAAAATTATCTCTTCTGCTGATAAAATTTCTAATTGGATCATGAGTGGAACTATTTGTCAAAAGAGATTGTGTTAATATTCCACATATGTAACCGTATGGTACCAGAAATACCCAAAAGATTCATACATAAAAGAAGGCACCCTCTAGTATTCTACTCTGTACTGGTGTGGTTATGAACAAATCTCAGAGAACTAATTTTGTCAGCATGTGTTAAGCTTTTAAAAGAACATCGGTAGTAATGAAGAGCTTCGGTGTTACTGCTCGGTCTACTTCCCTCGAAGCAGAGAGCGAGACCAATCGGAATCGTAACTTGAAGCCACCGCCAGTTCTCGCCCCTTTCTTGCTGGGCACAGCCGCTTGAAGGGCGCCATATGGAGACTTTTTCAACTTCAGGGAGTGTCCTGCCACCCAGCGCGCATGTTTACACAACGCCGCCAACTTTCCGGTGGCGTGTGTTTGTAAGACACAGAAAAGTGAGGGGTAGAGCAGCAGGACCCAATGGCGACATGAGGCGGTACGTGTTGCTTCGGCGACAGCCGTCTTCGCTCCATACGGTATAACAGGACGCTGTGTACACGGAAACCTTCCCTCAGCCCCTCACACCGCTGCTGGCATTGTCACCCGCCATAATATTCAGACTGCTATAGGCTAAACGTTACTTTGGTTACTGGACAGTAACTCATCATTTTGTTAGGGACAAATATAAACTTCACTCCGGTGTGTTTGTTTCATAATGGAAAGAAGAACCCTCACCACCAATCAGAAATATACCGTGCACAAACACTGTCAACCGCATAAGAACTAGAAATATCATGTGTCATCATTTTCGAATACAAAATTACTGTGTAAGAGCCGTATAAAATAACTACCGCATTAATTTACCATGGTGACTCACAGACGATTCTCTGAAACTTTAAACTTAGGTGCTGGATAGGAGCATTATTTGAACCCACCACTTGAAAACGATGTTTAGAAATCAAAAATTGCCGTGATTTCAGTGACTGAAATAGACGCTTGTCGCGTTTCTGTTTCTCTCTCTCTCTGATGTCATAACAGAGCATCTGTCACTGTATGTTGCAAAATATACACCAGACAGAAGGTTTTGTTCGACTCACCATATGATTAAGATGCATAGAACTCTGAAATTATTACATGACAATTTTAGTAAGCAAATGATTAAAAGTAGCTGCTTGTGGTGTTTCTTGACTATGATGACATCACAGCTAAGTGGTCTCATGTGAATAACCTGAAGCAGTCTTTATGGTAATGGACCCTACTGCTGTTTTGGTATTCAGTCCAAAGACTGGTTTGATGCAGCTCTCCATGATACTCTATCCTGTAAAAGCCTCTTCATCTCCGAGTAACAACTGCAACCTTGATCCTTCTGAACGTGCTTAGTATATTCATCTCTTGGTCTCCGTCTACAATTTTTACCCTCCACGCTTCCTACCAGTGCTAAATTAGTGATCCATTGATGCTTCAGAATATGCCCTATCAACCGATCCCTTCTTCTTGACAAGTTGTGCCACGAACTCCTCCCCAATTGTATTCAGTACCTCCTCGTTAGTTACGTGACCTACCCACTTAATATTAAGAAGGCTCCACCGTAGAGAACCGTTTATTCAACCCACCAAGTGCAAACGATATTTGGACTTCTAAAATTGTCATTCTTATATGAAAATTTTCTATGTTACGTAATGACGTCGCCACAGAGCATCTGACGCTACGTTTCCACCTGAAGTGTACACAGAAACGACTAGAATCAAATATTTTGCATTCCTAGGCAGTGTGATATCAACAACTGGCACAGGAGGATGAAACGCTCTGTTTACGGGAAGCACAGTGGATGAAAATCTGTCGCAACGGTTCAGTGAACCAAAATCAAGAAACTTGTAAAGTAAAATCGCTCGCCTCACTACATACGTGCAGTTCGTTAGCCGAAGAGGCAACAGAGGATAGGGAACTATTCGGCTACCTCGATAAAGAGGGCAGGATATCAACATTGCAACGTTGCACAGGACGCCGAAACTGTACGAGAATTGAGTTTCGTGCTGGATGAACTTGTACTAGCTCAAAATGGTTGAAATGGCTCTAAGCACCATGGGAGTTAACATCTGAGGTCATCAGTCCCTAGACTTAGAACTACTTAAACCTAACTCACCTAAGGACATCACAGCGGCCGGTGAACACACACACCTGTATTATGCATAGAAACTAAACGCAAACTTAGACGCTGTGGCGCAGTGTGTTTATATGCTTGGATGCCAAATGGTTTAGTAAGTTAAGTTTCCTTGAGTAAGTGGATGAACGTTCCTTTGTTCAGAATAGGATATATTAAGAGGGAAGATGAAGTAACGACGTTGTATCGGACAACGAAAGGTAACGATTCCAGTAATCGCATTTAAAATTTAGGTTTTTCCATCTGGCAGTTGTTAAAAACTACGGGGACAAAATTCTCGAAGGCCTCTTTAGGAAAAGTGTAACTGATGCAATACTGAATATCTGCAATGACCAAGCAGGTTATTACAAAAGTTGTAAGGCAAGGATGAAGTCCTGCACTTCTACTGTTCGATATAAATATCGAAGATATTGAGGACAACACACACACCAATGCCCGAGGGAGAACTAGAACATCCGACGAGGGAAGCCGTGCGAACCGTGGCAAAGCGCCCTAGCCCGCTCGGCAACCCCGAGCAGCAATGGTAGAAATATAAGAAATGTTGACGAGTGGCACTAAAATTCAAGGTGATAGGATATCAACTATATGATTCGCTGATGTCATTGTTGTCCTAAATGAAAGCGAGAAAGAACTGCAAGTCATCTTCAATAGAATGAAGAGTCTAAAGAGCACATCCTATGGTTTAAAGGTAACTGGTCGAACTTAGGTTACCGACAAAACCTATCACAGTTGGGGACCACGAAGCATACGAAGTGAAGGAATTCTACTACCTTGAAAAGGTAACACAGGACTGATGATGCGCAGAGGACATAAAATGCTAGCTGGCATAGGCAATGAGTGCATTCCTGGTTAAAATAAGTCTTCTGGTGTAAAAAATTGGCCTGAATTTGAGGAGAGAATTTCTGAGAAAGTATGTCTGAAGCAAACCGTTCTGTGGAACTGAATCGTTGCCCTCGAGAAAAGCGGAAACGTGTTGAAGCGTTTGATATGTGACGCTGGAAAATTATGTTTACAGTTCAACTTACTTAATTCGTAATAAATAACGGTCTCCTGAGGGTCAGAGAGGAAAGAAGATGAGGAATTCAGTGTCAAAAAGTAGTCAGATCGATAATATTTTGGTGCGACTTCTGCGGTACTAGAGGGAGGCTTAGATGGTAAAATTTTGGGAAGACAGGAATATATACAACAAACTACCCAGGACGTAGAGAGCGATCGTTACTATGAGATAGAGAGCTTGGCGTAGGAGAGGAAGCCGTGACGGGCCTCATCAAATGAATCAGGCTGATGAATACCCCCTCCTCTCCACCCCACCAAAGAAAAAAAAAAGCAATGATTAAGGAAGGTAACGATTCAGACAATCACAATTAAAATTTGGGTACTGAGGTTTTGTCAAATTTTTCAAAACTTGCCGTACAAAATTTCGTCACAGACGCTCTGTAGTGTCTGCAAACACCCCTTGTTTGCGAATGGGACAGATTATGCAAAACTGACAGAATGTCATTTCGATGCAACTGTTCTCGCAGTTCCGGGAGCAATGGTGCTATTACGCGATTAACATTTTGTTTACTCCTAACGGCGTGGCAGAATGGCGGAAATGAACAACGCTCATCTGCACACAACGCGTTGTTAGCGCATCGTGAAGCTGTACGTTTCTAAAATTGTGTCCTCTATTTGATCGCTAACGTAATCAGAATTAGTTGATGTTGATGAATTTCGCTTTCAGTGGTCAATGGTTATTCTCTAGACCTACTGTATGCTTTTGTGGAACCGCTAGCATCGTTTCGGACGCGCAGTAATCAAAAGCTAAAAGCCCTAGGAATTTATGAAACAACGCGAAAGAGTCTAGAATCCATTTCCTGCAGGCAGGGTGCCCGATTCGGCTGGTTCTGTTGTTACGTGCAACTATCGCACACTGTTTTGAATAAGTTTACTAACCCCCATGAGCGTGGAAGCGTAAAAATTTTAGTTTCTGTAAAAGTTTCTTCTTCTTTCAATTTTTGGTGGTTTTCGTTGTTCAGAAAAAAAAAAAATGGTTCAAATGGCTCTGAGCGCTATGGGACTTAACAGCTGTGGTCATCAGTCCCCTAGAACTTAGAACTACTTAAACCTAACTAACCTAAAGACATCACACACATCCATGCCCGAGGCATGATTCGAACCTGCGACCGCAGCAGTCGCGCGGTTCCGGACTGCGTGCCTAGAACCGCGAGACCACCGCGGCCGGCGTTGTTCAGAAAGCTATATGTCAGTCTGATACGTAAAACAATGAGCGTTGTCCTGGTGGAAGAGCCGCTGCACAATGCAGTCCTTCCTTATCCTCACGGACTCGTCTTAACATAGTAAAGCAGTAATTACATTTAACTGTGATATCTCTGAGGAACAAATTCGTGATGCACTGCCCTCTCCATAACTACTATAAACGGACATTACCTTCGTCTGATCTTACCTATTCTACTATCAGTCACGATAATGCATCGATTCCATGGTTCTTTGGTACCTGTTCCATAGCCTGTACCGATTTTCGACGAAATTCCAAGACGTGACGTTGTTCTGTCATGTCCAAAATATGTTCGCAAGTGTGTTCGTCAGACACATAAGACAGTGGCGAAAACAAGCACTCCAACATAACTGACTTGCAGTTGCGGATGGTGATTTTTCAAATGATCCGAAAGTGTGCGTAGCTGTAAAAAACATCTCTTCACAAAAAAGATTCCTATTTAGTTTCGAGTATCCTCTACATAAACAAAACCATGTTTTATATTCTAATCAAGTCCGTAACGCTTGCTTCCGTAATGCTTGCTTTTGACTAAGGGGCAGAACATACTAGAGTGTAGCATTTATTTAGGAAATAAAATTAAACTTATTTTGTGTAAATTATCTAATCTCAGTTGTAAAAACTTCTATTTGTTCTGAGAGAGTTAGTAAACTTAACTGTTGTTATACTGTACGCTCACTACGGTAGTTAGGATCCGTTCAGTACAGATTATTTAGTGAAGGGGATGAAAGAAGATGAAAACGGTAATGAAATTTGCAATCAGGTATTGCGATGATCATCAGCTTTAATAATGTAACTGAAGACTATCAAACGATACTATGTCAAAGAATTCACCTTTTCGTAGCAATATGTGAAAAACAAATACAACTACTATGTTTGACAGGGAAAAATAATGTTAATATTCTATAACTTCTGGTATGGTTAATAAAAACAGTCACTAATTTTAAATCTGTAATACATTTTGTATTTTTCTTTATTTGTCCATGTTTACTGATATTATCAAGATAACTGTCAACATAAGTGAGGACATATTGAATTTAAGGGCAAATATTATAAAGGTGAAAAAAAGGCTTCACCTTGCCAATTTTCATGAGCAATAATATGCATGTCGCTGAATTTGAGCTTCTTCTTGGCATCAATATTGTCAGAATGTGTGGTAGGTAGATCTCCCTGCTCTTTCCTGGTAAAATATAATAAATGGTTTTGATTTACTGTCTGCAGCTGTTCATTTGTTTGCTTTGATTTCCACTTTGGTACCATGACCTTCCGCCTTCCAGTGTATCGCTGACTTCCACGTTTGCTTTCACAACAATGGCCTGATATCAAAGCGGCAGATGTACGCACATCATACCGTATTTTACGTTTACTATATCGGTTTTATACGGCTGGTGTCTACCGAATCCTGTAATATGTCCCATGGTGTGTCATCCGGTAAACTATTTTTCATATTTCTCTCATTCTTGACGTTTCGGTTCTATAGCATGGTATGAACTTTTGGGTGACATTTTCCAATATACTTATACTACTTTTCCTGACATTATCCGTTCACAATACTGCCCCATTCAGTATTGATTTTATCGCGCTTTTTTCTAAGCCTGGATCATACAACAGTCACGCTTTGTACACTTTGTCAGACATCTTTCGCGTGCACTCAATTTTATTACGACAGCGCAATAATGTGTTTTGATTCTTAGCTTGGATAACTTCCCGAATGCTGGGACTCCGATATTGTCCATCTAAATTGTGAAAATAAAACCACTGTGAGTACTTATCATCGTTTTTTTTTTAATGCCAACAATGTGTATGGCTAACCCGCCAGGGTAGCCAAGAGCACTAACGCGCTTCTTCCTGGACTAGGGAAGGCGCGCCGGCCCCGGATCGAATCCGCCGCCCGGATTAACGACGAAGGGCCGGTGTGCCAGCAAGCCTGGATGTGGTTTTTAAGCGGTTTTCCACACACCCCTTGGTGAATACCGGGCGGGTCCCCACGTTCCACCTCAGTTACATGACTCGCAGACATTTGCAACACGTTCACATTATTCCTTGGCTTACACTAGACACAGACTGGTCGGGTACACTTCCCCAGGGGTACGCGGTGGTGACAGGAAGGGCATCTGGCCAACCCTTAATCTTAACATGCCACATCCGCTTAACCATGGCCGACCCTGCGTAGTGGGAAAAGGCTCAGAAAAAAAGAGAGAGAGAGAGAGAGACTGTCTATGTCTCTGTGTTTCAATCATTTCATAAACTGATCTGTATTCTTGGCAGAAGATAAACCTAAATATAACGTGAAACCGATAGTTGAGATTGAAGCACCTTCATACAGCTATGCGTCTTTCAGAAACAACTCATCATTCTTGAATATTTTAATTATTATGGATTTTATGATAATTTAAACGGTTATTGAGAGTTCAGTGTTTCTTATTGTTATTCACACTGTCTCTGAGTTGTAGTTTTCCTTGGGAGAAAGTTTTTTGTGTCTTTTACGGTGAAAATGGTATCAGAGTAGGATGGTTGCTGTCGGTAAGCAGTTACGTTACAATTATGTTTGTTAACAAAATATATTTCAAGCTATAAATCCTGACGACGAAAAATGGTTTGTACCGTTGTGATCTTGTTATTGTTTGAACATATTTTAAACATGATTTCTCACAGAACTGTACCTCGAGAGCTTTTTCCATTGCCACAAAAAAGGTATAACGTCATAGTTCCATTTGGAAAGCGAGATGGCTGTCATCATTCGGCAGCTGTAAATGTTCAAAACTACTTTCTTACTTTAGAAAATTCGTCATACTGCCCATTACAGTTTAAAATCGCAGTGACTGCTCTTGAGACATTTTAGGTCGTGTGTTTAGGCTGCCTTGCCATCTGTATCAGCTGCTAATATGTGATCATAAGATTGGCAATTCTCTGAGATACCTAGAACAGCCACTAGAATGCCCTGGTGTTGTTTGCCTTTAGTGTTTTTTCCCTGACTAGCAACATATATAAACATATATAAATGTAAGCTGCGTCAGATGTTGAGTGATCACTGTGAAGGAGACGCGGATTCCACGCACTCGAGTGAGCCGGCGTCATCAGCACCTGGAGTTTGAAAGATACATAATTACTGGTCTTCATTTAGCTGACTGGTCGAAATGTACAATTTATAGGTCACTGAGATGTGACAGTTGCCCGATGTTGGAATGCATGCGAATGTGAGAGCAGGAAGACTCATCATCAGCGTTCTGGTTTGCTTCCTCTGACCACCACCAGGGGTGGTCACCATATTTTCCTCCAAGTGTATCGTAACAAGCCGCGCGGGATTAGCCGAGCGGTCTATTGCGCTGCAGTCATGGAATGTGCGGCTGGTCCCGTCGGAGGTTCGAGTCCTCCCTCGGGCATGGGTGTGTGTGTTTGTCCTTAGGATAATTTAGGTTAAGTAGTGTGTACGCTTAGGGACTGATGACCTTAGCAGTTAAGTCCCATAAGATTTCACACAAATTTGAATACATCGTAACCCCATCATATCTGCGACTGTTACCGGAGAACAAGTGTGTCCCTCGCTGAAACATTCTGTGTCGCCCCACAACCGGTTGATTTTGGCATTACTGTGTAGGCTGCCATTAACACCGTAACACAAATGGACGTGTTTGGCGTGGTGCCGTGACCAAAAAACATGAAATACCTATAAGGAGCGTTGTAAGATGTTCGTTGATGAATGATGATTCTGCACTAGCCCGGACGACCACCGTCGAAGGACGTTGACTTGGAGAGAGTTTACAGTCTTCCAACGTTTTCAAGACGCACGGTGGTATGACTCCTGGCAGTAAGATGTGGGAAACCATTGAGTATACCCACTTCAGGTCACAACTGGTACGGACAAAGCAACTCTGATGGCAGAATGGTACAGACGTCTTTGTAGCTTCATGGGCTACCTCTCAGGTGATAGTATAGTGATGCCATTTTCCAACTGGTCAACGCACATGGCAAAAGACACAGGTGAACCTCCTGCGTGATGTTGAGGTACTCCTGCGACCAGCAAGATCCCCAGATCTCTCCCTCACAGAAGACGTGTAGGAACATCTCTGTTGTGTCTATTCCTCAGTGCCAGTATTCAGGATACCTAGGACTGGACATCAGGAGAGGTTACTACGACCGTATAACAAACATCTTTCCCAACAGAATCGTTGTGTACACCCAGGCCAGGTGGAGTACCACGTCATACTAGCTTTTGTATCCCGCCTGGTGGGCGGCACGTGCGACTGCTCCTCTAAACTGAAGGGTAGGCCATGGAGGAAGCGAATAAGAGCAGGAAAAGGTGAAGTACTGCGTATAAGTTAAAACTCTTTTACTGGTGTACGAACATGTACAAATAGTATTACTTAGCACTGGCTGAGACGAGCACGTAGGTGCAAAGCCGCACAGGCATGGACGCTAACAGCTACTACTAGTTGGACAAACTATCACTGAAGTAACAAAGCTTGTGACGGCCAGCCCCTATAAAATAGAAACTAAGTTGCTTGGTCATCGGCTCGGATTCAAATGGCCTGAATCTGGAGCGGCGCTCGTAGAGCTGCACAGCGCCGGCTAGAGGGCGTTGTCGTCAGTGTCGGTGTCGTAGTGTCAACCTACGAACTTGCACCAACGCCGAGGCATCGTAGCTATCGATACCACACTAGCAAGTGGACTGATACTGCCAACTTCTTTTTAAATTTGATTCTAAGTTGTAATGACTGCAGTAACAACTCATACCCTCTCAACCCATGGAGTTTCGTTTCGTTTCCCCCTTCCCCCCTGAGTGCCTCACTTTTGCTATACAATATAGCTGCAGAAAGCAGACAATACTTGTTCGGATACTACTTCTGGCGAAAAAATTCCACTATATTTGATAGGTCAAAGCGAATCAAGAGACTTTTCCCAAGACTCCCTCAGTAGACACATCTTGTTCGATCAAAGATCAAAACCTTCCTTCTTTCCCAAGATGAACCTGGCCATACTGATCATCAGCTACCTCCAACACGGAAATGTGTATTTGCTGTTATCACTAATATAATTAGTACATAGCAAGGTCGAGCTACTTATGTTGCTCGCTGCTAACTGAAGGGTATCTAGCTAATTTAGTCTGTTTTAACAATGGCCTCTGTGATTGGTGATTTCGAAAATGATATATGTTATGAGCGGAGATGAAAGATGACTGCCTAGATATTAAATATCGGATATTTGTTCGAATTTTCATGAAAATTGGAAAATGGGCAAATACGGTATCACACTGACCATCTTGAAGTACAGTGTTGTGAAAACGTTGTAACTACTCGAAAGTTATCTGGGTGATAATGAAAAACTAATTAGTGCTTTGGGAGAAAAGTGAACTATCTCACAAAAAATTGCTGCTAGCTACATAAATGAAGTGTCAAAAGATATAACACACCCTAAATTGAAACCTCTTTGCCTTTTCTTTATCTTTATACTCTTAACAATAAGAATGCAAACCGATATTTAATATATATTATATTTCAAGCTTTCTTATCAAAACGTGAGAACAATGAGCATTTACAAAACGCCCTGATTCTTGTGAAACGATTTGTCTAAAAGTGAGACATGAAATACATTCGAAACATCTGAAGTGTGTTTGAAGATGCTCGAAATATTCTACAGCAAACGACGTGCCGATTGAGTATTTAAGTTCAGTGTTTAATCATAATGTTGGAATTTTAAAGAGTTGTAGAGGATATTTGTCAGGTTGAATTTCACTCAGTGACTTCCTTACGAAAGCAGCGTAAGAGCATCTATATCTACATCTACATCCACGTGATTACTCTGCAATTCACATTTAAGTGCTTGGCAGGGGTTCATCGAACCACAAACATACTATCTTCCTACCATTCCACTCCCGAACTGCGCGCGGGAAAAACGAACACCTAAACCTTTCTGTTCGAGCTCTGATTTTCTCTTATTTTATTTTGATGATCATTCCTACCTATGTAGGTTGGGCTCAACAAAATATTTTCGCATTCGGAAGAGAAAGTTGGTGTCTGAAATTTCGTAAATAGATCTCGCCGCGACGAAAAACGTCTTTGCTTTAATGACTTCCATCCCAAATCGCGTATCATATCTGTCACACTCTCTCCCCTATTACGTGATAATACAAAACGAGCTGCCCTTTTGTGCACCCTTTCGATGTCCTCCGTCAATTCCACCTGGTAAGGATCCCACACCGCGCAGCAATATTCTAACAGAGGACGAACGAGTGTAGTGTAAGCTGTCTCTTTAGTGGACTTGTTGCATCTTCTAAGTGTCCTGCCAATGAAACGCAACCTTTGGCTCGCCCTGCTCAGATTATTATATACGTGGTCTTTCCAACTGAAGTTGTTCGTAATTTTAACACCCAGGTACTCAGTTGAATTGACAGCCTTGAGAATTGTACTATTTATCGAGTAATCGAATTCCAACGTATTTCTTTTGGAACTCATGTGGATCTCCTCACACTTTTCGTTATTTAGCGTCAACTGCCACCTGCTACACCATACAGCAATCTTTTCTAAATCGCTTTGCAACTGATACTGGTCTTCGGATGACCTTACTAGACGGTAAATTACAGCATCATCTGCGAACAACCTAAGAGAACTGCTCAGATTGTCACCCAGGACATTTATATAGATCAGGAACAACAGAGGTCCCAGGACGCTTCCCTGGGGAACAACTAATATGACTTCAGTTTTACTCGATGATTTGCCGTCTATTACTACGAACTGCGACCTTCCTGACAGGAAATCACGAATCCAGTCGCCCAACTGAAACGATACCCCATAGGCCCGCAGCTTGATTAGAAGTCGCTTGTGAGGAACGGTGTCAAAAGATTTCCGGAGATCTATAAATAGGGAATCAACTCAGCATCTCAGCTGCTTTCGCGATTTCGAACGTCATTCAGTTTCACAAAACATTCGAATTTTCTTTCCAGAATGTTTTTCTTGTGGGGAATCGTCCATCACAGCATTCGTGACTTCCTCTTATTCTGCTCTAGTTACATAAAGAATCAGATTAGCTGTTTCAGCTCTTATTTTTACAACCATGTCAGTCTCCGTAAGTGGGCTGTATAGGCTGAATATTTTTTTTCCGATTTCGCCACTCTGCACTGACAGTCTTCTAATGCTCCAAACCGTTTCCGTAATACCAAGCTATACGTATCTGAAGTAACGAAATATCTACAGACCAGTATGTAATATTCATGAACTTTGCAAGAATGACTGCTGCCGTTTGCTGCAAAACAGCGTTCGTCGAGGCAGCGGACCGTCGCGCGTCTTCCTTGGCTGTTACCAATGAGCAGCGGGCGCTCTCGGTCGGCAACATCACGCAGGAAGCTGGCCGCCGGGGCCTCGGTTTACTTTGGGCAGTATTTTCGTTTCCGGCCGGCGAAACCACGGCGCGGCTGTCGGACGGAAGTTAACGCTCGGCCGACCACGGGGGACTGTGGAGCAGGGTGTAGGAGGGTCCGGAAGACTGATAGGCGGAGCCGCGACAGACGTCCGGGACGAAAGAGGAAGGGCCGCCGGAGAAATATGGATGTGAAAGGGGGGGGGGGGGGGGGAGGGAGAGCGGTCGGCAGGACGCAGCAGCTGTTTCCAAACTGGCGCGTGTTTAAGGAGTCGGCCGGCTGTTCCGGGAAGCTGGGAGGTGGGAAGGTGGGCGGCAGGAGAATGAGGTGGGGGGGGGGGGGGTTCCGCGGCCAGTGCCTTGTTTGTTTCCCCGGGAGGCGCTGTGCAGCTGTGGACGTCTGGCGCCCACACCGTGCAGGGGGCGGCGACCCGTCCCAGACTACACCGGCGGGCAACACTTAACGTCGCAAGTAGCTTTCGCACGATGTGCGCCTGCCAAGTAACATATCTCGATGAAACTGCGGTATAGTACAGAAGCTAAGTGAAGGAAACACACTACGAGACGAACAGAAAGGACATTTTTATTCAAAGACAATAATTGCAGATCGAATATAATGAATTTCCTTGAGACAGAGAAGTTGCTGTCCAATCATCAGCACGGCTTTAGAAAGCATCGCTCCTGCGAAACGCAGCTCGCCCTTTTTTCACATGATATCTTGCGAACCATGGACGAAGGGTATCAGACGGATGCCATATCCCTTGACTTCCGGAAAGCATTTGACTCGGTGCCACACTGCCGACTCGTTAGGTCCGAGCATATGGGATTGGTTCCCAAGTATGTGAGCGCCTCGAAGACTGCTTAAGTAATACAATCCAGTACGTTGTCCTCGATGGTGAGTGTTCATCGGAGGTGAAGGTATCATCTGAAGTGCCCCATGGAAGTGTGGTAGGTCCGCTATTGTTTTCTTTCTACATAAATGATCTTTCGGATAGGGTGGATAGCAATGAGCGACTGTTTGCTGATGATGCTGTGGTGTACGGGAAGGTGTCGTCGTTGAGTGACTGTAGGACGATATAAGATGACTTGGACAGGATTTGTGATTGGCGTAAAAAATGGCAGCTAACTCTAAATATAGATAAATGTAAATTAATGCAGATGAATAGGAAAAAGACTCCTGTAATGTTTGAATACTCCATTAGTAGTGTAGCGCTTGACACAGTAACGCCGATTAAATATTTGGGAGTAACATAGCAGAGCGATATGAACTGGGACAAGCATGTAATGGCAGTTGTGGGGAAGGCGGATAGCCGTCTTCGGTTCAATGGTAAAATTTTGGGAAGATGTGGTTCATCTGTAAAGGAGACCGCTTATAAAACACTAATACGACCTATTCTTGAGTACTGCTCGAGCGTTTGGGTCCCTATCAGGTCGGATTGAGGGAGGACATAGAACCAATTCAGCGGCGGGCTGCTAGATTTGTTACTGGTAGGTTTGATCATCACGCGAGTGTTACGGAAATGCTTCAGGAACTCGGGTGGGAGTCTCTACGGGAAAGGAGGCGTTCTTTTCGTGAATCGCTACTGAGGAAATTTAGAGAACCAGCATTTGAGGCTGACTGCAGTACAATTTTACTCCCGCCAACTAACATTTCGCGGAAAGACCACAAAGATAAGATAATAGAGATTAGGGCTCGTACAGAGGCATATAGGCAGTCAATTTTCCCTCGTTCTGTTTGGGAGTGGAACAGGGAAAGAAGATGCTAGTAATGGTACGAGGTACCCTCCGCCACGCACCGTATGGTGGATTGCGGAGTATCTATGTATATGTAGATGTAGATGATTTGTGATAGTCCCGTGAAAACTGAAAAAGGCGAGACAAGGCTCTTAACAGGGTGTGTGATCACAGGGGTTGGGAAAACATAGTCTGCAATGTGGTGACAACAAGGTTCGTAAGGAGCTCTTGTGGTAGAGGGTTCTGTTCCTTCGCCAACCCGGTTGACAAATGGTGGATGGTCGTTGGTGCAACACGTCTGTCCAATCCATCCCACATTGGCTCCTTGAGAATTCGGGGAAACGAGCAGACCAGTCCATCCGCCAAATGCCCTCTTCTTCCAAGAGCTTCTTCACCGGCGCTACACGATGTGGTGAGATTTTGAGTCAACAGTCTTCTCACAGGTTTGACGCGATCCGCCACGAATTAGTCTCCCGTGCCAACCTCTTCATCTCAGTGTAGTCCTTGCAACCTGAGTCCTTAATAATTTGCTCTATACATCTCAATATCTATCTTCCTGTACACTTTTCACCGTCTACAGCTCACTCTAGTAGCATGTAAGCTATCCCGTGACGTCTTAACCGATGTACTGTCTCCTGTCCCTTCTCTATGTCAATGTATTCCGTATCTTCCTTTCCATGCCGATTATCAGTACACCCAATTTTCAACATTTTCCTGTAGCACCACATCCCAAATCGTTTACATTCTCATCCGTTCCGGTTATCGAACATCTGTGTTTAAATATCATACATTGCTGTGTCCCAAACGTTCATTCTCAAAAATATCTCCTTCACATTAAGATCGTCTTTGTACCCATGTTTTTCTTTCCAACTTCTGTGGCTGCCCTTTTTAAAGATGTCCTTTCCTTTTCAACTGAATTGCCCGCTCAGCTACTCATTATCGCAGTGTCGGTCGCCTCAAAGAACTCCAATCATTTCTCTTTATTCCGTAGTACTTCCGTATATCACTTCTTTGCGGATCGATTCTTCATGACCAGTATTTTAAACTCAATCCTGTTCTTCATCACTTCTCACTTGTCATAAAATTTCGTGTAGCTGTGGGAATGGAACAACGAAAACAAGTGCAAACACCCGCTTAACCGAACACAAAAGCAGCTGTCGACTAGGACATACCGACAAACCAGCTGTAGCGGGACATGTTTTTAAGGACGGGGATCATGAAACAAAATTTGTGAGACGAGTGTGCAGCGCCCGCACCCACACCCACCCACACCCCCTAGCGTTAAGTTAATTATAGTTAATTATAGGAAATTAGTTGTAAGGACCATGAGAGGATGTAGGTGGCAAATGTAATAGAGAGGGACAATGTATAACGTAAAATTCAAACGCAAAAGGCACCACTGCTACATGTAAAATATGCAAATTAGCCTCATAAACAACATCAATTATATGCTCTGACACTGTAAAAAATTATATAGATGTCAGCAACAGCCTCCACTACTCCCAAGCTATTTCACTATCATAACTCTGTTATTCTATTGCATTAATTCTTATTTTACCTTATAATCACTCTTAATTTTAATATGTATCAATAATTGTTCGATCAGAATCAATGAACAAAGTAAGACTTAAGTCCCTAAAAGACACACACACCTCAGAGTTCCATAGCTACAATATGCAGTATCCTATGTTTGTATTAAATTTACCATCTGTTATCCTAAACAAATTAATGTAACTTTGAATTAATACAATCACTGTTTTCCTTTTCCTCCTTCTCTTTCTTTCTTTCAACGTAGAATACATACAATATGTAGAATAAGTAACATAGTAAATGTAATTGTCAGTAATGAGAAATTTGCACTGATGCACGAAATAAAATGTAATAAAATAATAAAACGTATCCCACACCCACAAAGGTTAAAAGGGTACTGCAGCCCCGAAACTGCCCGCCCTTCCCACTCAGGGATGGGAATGAGAAGGGCAAAAAAAAAGTAAAAAAGGCATGGCAGTCAGTCGTTGACTCACCTCGGAAGATGTTGCCTACAGTTGGCCACGAAACGTCAGGAACAAGATGTTTTTCTTTTTTTTTTTTTTTTATTTGGTTTTTACAGACTGATCACACCCTCTCAGCCCTGGAATTTTAACTAATGAAGACGCCGACCGTGAAAGCCTACACTTTATGATTGTCATCTGAGTCGAAATCTGCTCGCCTGGTATCTGATTTAGGAATCGCTGGCTCAGCATGATGTAATCTAACCGAAATCTATCCGTATCCCCCGGCTTTTTCCACGTATACCTCGGCCTCATGTGATTCTCGAACAGAGCACTCGCTACTACTAGCGGCAGTTTATTGCCGAATTCACTCTCACGTTCCGTACCAACCAAATAATCTCCTGTAACCATTTCTTCTACTCATTCCCCTACAACCGCATTCCCCAAACGAATATTACATTTTCATGGCCGGCCGCGGTGGCCGAGCGGTTCTAGGTGCTTCAGTCCGGAACGACGCGGCTGCTATGGTCACAGGTTCGAATCCTGCCTCGGGCATGGATGTGTGTGATGTGCTTAGGTTAGTTAGGTTTAAGTAGTTCTGAGTCTAGGGGACTGATGACCACAGATGTTAAGTCCCATAGTGCTTAGATCCATTTGAGCCATTCTAAACATTTTCATGTCCCTGAACATGCTGAATTACCCATTCAAAATACTCATATACATTCTCTACCTCTTTATCTTCCGCTGCGACGTCGGCATGAGTAACTGAACTGTTGTTGTCAGTATTGGTTTGCTGTCGTTTCTGATGACTCAACTGTACACACTAACTATTCATAACGAATCTTATCCCGTTACACCATTTTCTGCTGCTGCTGATATTACCTCATACTCAACTGACAAGACATATTTTTCCATTTAACTTCACTGGCACTCACTACATCTAGAATGAACCTTAGGAACACTCTTTTTAGATTTTCTAGCTTTCCTAACACGTTCAAATTTCTGACATTCCTCGCCACACTTGTAAAACGTTATCCTACATTTAGCTATTCAATCTTTTTTTCGTGGTTACCTTGGAATTCCCCTTTAGGATTTCCGGATGTCGACTATTCTGGAATGTTTTGCCAATGGGGAGAGATCATCATCACTCTTCTTTTAGCTCATTATCATCCACAGAAATGAAGTCAGGGCCAAATGTACCAAATGTACAATAACGGACGTATCCTCACCTGGTGAGAGGTGGGATGAGTAATGCTTCTTGGAGGATTGTCGATCATGATAGTTTTGTTTTGTACCAGCGATGAGTTGAGCGGAGGCGCAGTACTGCATGGACTTACTGACCTCCAGACATTTAAACACGGTACACTTGCTCTTGAACAGTACTGTGACACTGTACTTCTTATATGTGTAATATGGAGCATAGTAAAGAAGTGATGTTAACCAAAACACATCATTAAAGCTCAGAAAGATAATTACACAGACACTAAAATACTGATTGAAACAGATGCAAGAATGTTAGATATGATACTTCTGGATCATAGTGCCACAGAGGAATGTAGTTTATCACCTACATTGCTGATATAATGACGAAAATCAATCTTGATAGCAAAATGGAAGGTTATTCGTTAACAGTTTATCAGTTGACGATAGTAGTACACAATTTTTTAGTGCAGGTTGCCTTCATCAGGGGCAGGTATGTACTCAGGGGCAAACCTATTGTTTTCCTTTGATTGATCCTGTTCTCCATAAATTGACAGGTACTTAACCTATGGTTCTGTTAAGTGGTTTTCCATGTCACCGCACGTAACCTATTGTTCCCCCACCCCCCTCCCACTCCCTCCTCCCTCACGAAACACCCCACCTCTCGCTTCTACAGGTACACTTTCAGGTCTGAGTTACTGGAATATCCCCCCCTCTAACTCTTATCAATTTGATTGACTACTTAATTAAATTGTTCAATTAATTAACCTCTCTGGTGTGAAAGTGCCACACCCCCCCTGCCACACCCCCTGGTGTGAAGTTCAAGTTCCATTAGGACAATGCAACATACCAAGGCTAAAACTTCTGGGCTAAATGTTATGATACCAAGGCTACCTCCACTAACCTAAGCAAATGGCAGGAAAATGGGACCCACTGGGCTACCTCCACTAACCTAAGTCATCCGACTGCCACCTCTTCCTAGGCATTGGCTGGAAAAGGACTCAGCATGTGCTGTATAGGATGGATATAAGTCTTACTTAACCTATTGTCCTGTTACATGGTATTCTATGTCACCCCAATTTCCTTAAACTATTGCACCGCCTTTGATACCATATTAAGTAATTAGTTATGTCCTCTCACCATTTTCTGGTACAGTTTTCGAATTTCACATGCTTTGTCATTTCTGGCACATTCTTCTTTGTCACCCACTCCCTTAAACTATTGTACTGCGTTTTACATAGAAAATATTCAAATTAACTTAGTGTTCTGCACTTAACCTGCTGTTCTGCTCCATGTCACACACTCAAACACACACCCTCCCCTTCACTACTGTACCGCTAACACCGTGTTTATATAAAAAATTTATGCAAATTAATTAAATCTATATTCTTCACATGTATGGGGTAGTTATTTTTAATTCGCTGCATCCTGTTGGTCGGTGAAATCGATGGAATACAGTTTGAACAAAAGATCGCTAATAAAAAACACATCCCGCCACCTGACGTCGATGCCAGAGTCAGAGTGCGCCGATGGTCCCCACAAAGATACAATGCGATCGTTCGGGTCCTGCAAGCATGAGGCGGCGACATTTCTTTCATACTTGACACCTGAGAAATTCGTATCGAAATACGTGTTCACCTAGGTATCGCTGCTGGCGCAATGACGCATAGCTGTGATGCGGGTCCAGTGCTGAGAGATGTTGCAATCCTTCCCAGGATAGCACAGGATGCATTCTTACTAGCGATTGTCACTGGATTTACCTGCCAAACTGTGGCTGCTGCCAGCATGGGAGCACCATCTTAAATGACATTAGTTTTGGCTGAAGATGAGTGCCATTAAGGGGGTGAAGTTTAATGGTTCAAATGGTTCAAATGGCTCTGAGCACTATGGGACTTAACATCTGAGGTCATCAGTCCCCTAGAACTTAGAACTACTTAAACCTAACAAACCTAAGGACATCACACACACCCATGCCCGAGGCAGGATTCGAACCTGCGACAGTAGCAGTCGCGCGGCTCCGGACTGAGCGCCTATGGCAGGGAATTATGCCTATCATGCAGCACGGATTGGGTTTGGGTTACGGGAGCAGGAGGTATGTGACCGCGTCCACTTCCAAAGATATATAGCTGAAATATCTAAAATAATATCTCTTGCACTTCAAGAAACCCACAGATATAGCATGAGGCTAAAAAACTGTACACAGTCACAGTGCGAGCTGAGTTGAAAAATAACACAGAGGTTGTGAGGTAAAAATTCATTTATTTCTGATCCAACTTAAAAGTAATTTTACGTTTTCATAAGCAGACACAGCAACACTTTCTTTATACACGTTTTTGAGTCGATGGAGAGATGGACACCCATAGAATTCGAGGTCTTCAATAGTAGCAAACTTAAAGATTCGACGCAACCATGCGATCTTCTCCTTCCCCTTCATTTAGACAATGGTATCCATGTTATCGAATAATTTAAGCGCTTTCACCATATCTTTATAGGATATGCCAGGATCATCCCAGTAAGTTCCATGGTAGAAATGCGTTAACCACTTTGCAATCTTTCGTATCTTAGCACACTTCACGTACTTGAAAGGCCTCAGTGATGCAACGTTTGCTGAGAACGTCTTTATTATTCCAGCATCTTGTGTGTACGCTACAAACGCAACATCTTTAAATATGAGATGTCTATGCTCACCATCATAGAAACCCCGAGTGTCTGCAATGATGTTCACACCTTGAGACGCCATTGTGAAATGCTCTAGGTCTGCTATTCATTTGTACAGCTCGTTGCACAACACCAGTGAGCGGGCAGCGGTTGATCACACAGTCATATAGAACTAGTGCATATGAAGCAGTGTGTTCTGTAAGGTTTGTCGAAGGTTCAAATTCAATTCGGACATCTATAGGTCCAGATTTAATTATCTCATTCTGTTTCGAGCAGTCTATTATGATGATCGGTGAAAGCTCCTTGAACTTATGTGGACTGAGTAGACACCCTCCTCCCTCTCCTCTGGCAGTTTCATTGTAAGAAGCACGAAACCTTGCTTACATGTCATACGCTAGACTGTATACATTTTGATTCCACTGCAGATGTAAATTGTCATATAGGTACAATTCTGAATTTAGGTAGACTTTGGCATTAGTTAACTTGCAGTTCTCGAACATGGTGGAATCACTTGCCATATTACATCTCCTATCAGTCTGAAACGCAAGTATGATGAATCTAGGTGTCTCTAGCTGCGAAGAGGCTTTAATAGCCCGCGTTTGTCTGCTCGTAGTTGGTAACACTGGGTACTCGAAAACCTCCGACTGGAATTCAAGACTTTTAAAAGCTTCAGACGCTCCTCATTAGATACACTGATGTGAGGGATTTTCCATATTATCTTGCTGATTGTGATCATATTCTCCTCTTCAGCTCCTTGAATGTATGGGTTATTGTCCGTTGCACTGCGCACCAGAATGAGCTCCTGTTTAGCGTTCATAATAATCTGTCTCCTGTCCTCAAAGTACCCCATAAGCATTTTTTGGTATGCATGTAGTAAATCGCTTGTACTTCGAAACTGTTCTATCTTCTGGATCGTCTATGAAGCATCCCGCATTTTCTAAACTATGCAAATCTGCAGGTGATGCAGGGATGTATGTTTTAAGGGTTGATGTTATGCCGACATTGCGTGTATGGTCGATCTCAGACACACTGAATCCATAGCGTATCTCTTGGAAGAGAAATACTAAAGCGTTACGTGTAAGCTTGGATCCCACTGTATCGCTGCCATCGGCCATCGTTGTTTTTTTTTTTTTTTTTTTTTTTTTTTTTTTTTTAATGACCCCTCTAGATATATGAAACTCTTGCATGGAAGCGTCGTGAGTTTATCTTGGTGCTGGAAGAAAATCTTAGTTTCATCGTCCTTGTTAAATGTGGTTGAAGCGTAAGGCTTATGACAGAAGTATTCCTGACGTATAATTCTCTTATCATACTCTCCGGGATTGGTTATATTGAGTGAGGACTTCATTGTGAGGTTTCAAGCCATCTCATTCAAGAAACTCGTAGTTCGCACTTGTTATCACTTTGATGTTCAGTAACGAGGTGACATGCTGTGGATTGCATGCACTTGTTTTATATCGTACGCCCATCCCGCCTTAGACGTAATCATACAATGATCTCCTCACCACGATAGTCACAATACGCAGCTCCAAATAATCCAATGTCTGAGCTGTCACTGGAAGGTATATTGCATTGGCAGGGGTCTCAACAATCTTATACCCAGTTGCAACTGAGGGGAAGAATCCGTTAATAAAATGAATCAGACTATCGTTGAGATAGAGTTCGTTGCAGTGTTACACACGACTCGGATTGTGCTGGGGGGAAGTATGTCCACAGTCTGATCTGACTTGTAAAATTTACTTGGATCCTTCTTCAAAACCTGCCCTTTTGTGAAACCAAGCAGCCACCCTATTGAACCTTTCTGGTTAAAGTCAATCGTTGCATATACAGTCCATATTTCAGATTTAAGAGTATTGATGTTTGCACGTAGTTCAATACCGTTTCCAGACTGTTTTAAGACTTCGTTTGAATCGTCGATATCGTATGCACCCGGTTCTATTTCCACAATATTTTTTTCGCCATTAATATCCAGATGCAGTTAGTTGTTATTCTCAATGATATTTGGGATGCTGTTGTACGTCTCCAGGCCTATCAGTGCAATACTCCATTCATCAACGCTCAAATCCATTGGCGGACAGTAATTAGCACGCAGTTCTTTTAACGTCAAAGTGTACGACATTGCATTTGAATGCCAACTGATGAAGGTATGTCTAAAGCTCCTCCTTATATGGCATGCTTCTTCTTCTTCTTCTTCTTCTTCTTCTTCTTCTTTGCAAACGTCCAGAGAAACCTCTACAGAGGTATGTATTAAAATTCTGATAGCGGCGATAGTTGTAGAACACACGTCATCTGTGAGTGAAGTATCGTTGTAATTCTTCTGGTGGTTGCAGGGCACCAAATGAGTCGAAATAGTGGACGGTATCAGCATTTTTCATAACATATGAGACCCAGTGGGTGCCGGGGCCTATAGCAACATCTAAATTCACAATACCACGGTCACCAGTTTTCCACATAATCTTCGGTAATGTATCCCACATAAAGACACCACGGAATCTAGGTATGTTGAATTTGTTTCTGACAAACTTCAGTATTTGTGAGTGGGCGATCTGGTACGACCGCTAATGGGCTTTTTTTATTTATGAATAGACCAAGCCCTTTCCTGTACGGTTTCAAGTACAGTCCTTTTCCGATGGCTGCGGCTTCCATCATGCAGTTATGTCTTCTTGCCGCTTCTAACTGCGCTTGGGAGTTATGCGCGTTCTTGACCGTTCGAGCGATACCTGCAGCACTGCCAGCGAGGGAACCTATTGCCGAGAGCACGGAGGAGGCCGGGATGAGAAATGGAAGAAAACCGCCAGATGTCTTGGGTATTGGTAGAACTCGAGGTGCTTTAACCGAACCTCCTCTTCTAGCATCTTTCTGCTTCACTGCGTTTTTAGCTGCATACATCGCTATCAGGATACAGTTCTTCAAACAGCTCTGCTTCCCGCCCTAGTCCTTCTTCTTCTTGTTTAGTGCACAACGTGCAGCATTCATAAGTCGCTTGAAATTCATCACTCCTAAACCCAACTTAATTTTTCCTCACATTGTTTTATCAACTGCAAATGCGGCGATACGTTGACCGATACCAATGTCCTTTCTTCTCCATATCATCTTAGCCTTATCAGCTAAAATCCTATCTGCAATGTGACGACTTGATAGACAGTTCTTTATTTGCACCGTATTCAATGTCGTGTTCCATACACACCTCATCGAGCAGATTAAACCCCTTATCACCTCATGCCAAGCGTTTCTGAAGTTTTGTCCCAGGGCCACAGTAGTTATATCCAGGGATGTGTAATTCCGCTGGCAGTTTGTCTAGAATACCACCACCTAGTCTAATGCGTCTCCTAGCACTCATGTTATGCTACTGCGGTGCTTGTGGACTATGCACGCCCATTATAAAGGAAATCGTCGGCATCAGTCCAACTGTTTCGTGTAGCAGGAAAACCTAGTTATTTGACTAGTGCTTTGTTCCCACAACGTCTTATGACTCTCTCCACGAGAAAAACGTCCGGTTTTGAGCTTTTCTGCAACTCCTCGATGTATAAGCAGCTTGCAATTTCTTCACATTTACTATCTTTCAATATATAAGATATACGATTCCTTCTTTGCACCTTTGAAACTGTAAATATCTCTGTTGACCAGTTCGGTAGGTATGCCTGTGTGGATCCAGCATTTTAATGCGATGGTACACCGTATCAATGAGTCCATTATCACGAACATCGATTGGTCTCATTTTTATTGTGGTATGTCTGGTTCGATTACACTGAACTACTATTTCTGTCCATTTTGTATGAGCTGCGTAGGTTAAAACGCATCCGCATTCGACCTTTTATTGTTCTGTTCAGACGCTCCACGATACTTGCCTTCAGATGAGTGAATGTTGAATAGTGATGTATCCCATACCGGTGCATCACGGTCTTGAAATACCTATTGTAAAACTCTCCGCCGTGATCGGTTTGGAGGTTGTCTGGGCATCGATTCGTCCCTGTCTGTAGCAAACGCTCGAAAACATCCGCGACATTTCTACCGGTTCTTGTTTTAACACGTAATGCCCAAGCAAAGTTAGAGTATGTACGAGGGTAATCCCAAAAGCAAGGTCTCGTATTTTTTTATAAGTACGTAGACCTGTTTATTTCTACACTGGCTTATATCAGATTACAGCAAGAACATTTAGCTACAACTTCGCGCAGTTCGTACTTGGCGGTAACATCCAATGGGAGCTCCATTCTCAACGGCTGCCAAGCAAAGACTGAGCGCCTGACTGCTCGAATGACAGACCATAGCGTCGATGCCAGTGAAAAACGTTTGCGTCTTTTAAATTTCGACGGTAATGGATTTATGGACAGAATTCTTACAGGAGAGGGAAGCTGTGGGCACGGTCTCCAACCTGAACTGAAAAATAGAGTTAGGTTGGCGTCATAAAGATTCGTCGAAACCAAAAATATACCGCACCCAAACATTGACAGGGAAAATCATGCGAACTCTCTTTTGGGGCGTAGAAGGGTAATTTTAGAGCTTTACATGGAAAGGGGGTTAACAGTAGAGTGTAATTAATACTCAGTTCTGCTACGGAATTACCTTCGCTCTGCAATCAGTCGTTGCATCACGACTCGGTATGAAAGTTGAATATGTTGATCAACAACATTGCTCGGCAAATCTCGCCCAGAGCGCCTTCGTTGTGAAAGGACGGCGCAGAGTATAGCTGTCTGGAAACTGACGTAGAGTTAAAACTTCGGTACTCGAGTGGTTGCATTCTTTTCCCAAGGTATCGGTGCAAATCCAAAAAATTCATGTATAGCACGTTATTTTATATCTGTAATAACAATCAAATGGCTCTGAGCACTATGCGACTTAACTTCTGAGGTCATCAGTCGCCTAGAACTTAGAACTAATTAAACCTAACTAACCTAAGGACATCACACACATCCATGCCCGAGGCAGGATTCGAACCTGCGACCGTTGCGGTCACGCGGTTCCAGACTGAAGCGCCTTTAACCACACGGCTAATAACAATCAATATTTTCATTTGAATTACAGCCATAATAATATGAATCTAGGGTTAATACATGCAAGTGTTTCGTTTCCTTTCATGGTTTACGAAGTAGCTAAATCAGTGGATCCCCCATGTCATTCACGGTGCTATGACTAGACACCACATTTCCTATTCCGCGCACACACACACACACACACACACACACACACACACATAAAACACATAAACAGACAGAAGTAAGGAATGCTCGCAAGGGGAAGTGTGGAGAGAAAGTGAAAGAGGACGAGGTGAACTCTGGAAGGTTTCTAGTTAAACTTGTGTCATTGTGTACTCTGTCTCGGCTGCGGGAGCGCCGGGCCGTGTAGCGTTACGGCCTTGCAGAGTGCGCCAAACTGTTTCTTAACAGCGCGAAACTTGTGCGGGCCGCCTACTACCGTCCGCAAGTTGCCGCCTCCTGCGCCTGCCCCATGCCGACCCCCCCCCCTCCCCCCTGCCGCCCCCCCCCCCCCCCACCGTCCCCCAGTGGCAACCACTGTGAGCCATCCAACACAGACACTGCTTGACACCGCCACAGTTGCCAGCGCGTTAAATCGCTGCCGCCGCTGCCTGTTTTCCCTAGAATATTCTTGTTCTCACAACCTGCGTCACTATAACTTCCTGAAACATTAAAAGACTCAACCGTATCTGCGCTAGATCCGAAACGTGCACAAAACCGGTGTTAACTTTGTTCCATTTAAGACGGGTATAACGACGGGTTCTAGCTTATAGGCATTGTTGACCATCTCTGGTAGTTAGCAGGGTCGGTGGGGCAGTTTCTTACCCTCAGATTTATTCCACCTGACTACTCTTATGACTAAACCGAATGCGGAAATGTGATATAACATGAGTTGCATACTATTATTAATGCATCGGTGCCAGTGGTTAGTCACTTGAAAGCTTTTGTGCCACATAGGTTGTATTAAATCGGGCGCGCAGCAAGCCAAAGTCCACCTAACGTTTGGTACATGTCGTAAGCACGACAGGCTACGACATTTATATATCTCGAAGTTGTTTGGGTCTCAGAGATAGTCCTGCTCTCCCGCTCTCGATGCTACTCACTATAAACAATCTTTGGAAGCAATGCATCAACCAGCTAATATTGTGTTGAAAAAGGGTGTTGCAGCAAATGAGAACACGGACCTACCGTGATAGATATAATTCAGAGGCGCAGTGAACTCCAGTAAAGCATATGCTACAACTCCAAGGGATTGCTATTACAGTAATGGCTGGTACCTGTAATTAATCAGAGAGTACACAAATGCACAGTATCAGGCTACCATCTTCCCTTACGCTCCTTATGATGACATCTCTCATTTATGCTCATAAATTATCTTCACAATGAATGAGTCTTTATCCTTCAGAACAATGCAATATACGTTAGCCCCTTCTAGAACATCCTGTCCTCTCTTTACGCACATAGAATTCACATACCGGTTTGACTGAGAGATAGGCAATTAATTTTGCAGTGCCGTCCGGGGCTTCCAATGATGCAACTACAAGAAACACTCGCTCGCCTCAACATTACGATATTCGTTTAACTGCACTCAACTCTACAGCCATCTTCTATACCGTACAACCTTGAAGAGTTACCGGAAATTCACACCAACACCGAGCCATGCAAAAAACTCGCTTACCGATGATAATGGGACTGCATCTTGATTGCGATACGCGGTTCTACCGTTGTTCTAAAGTTCATCACAGTTCCAACGAGATATCATATCATACAATCAAAATTGCTGCCTCGTGTGCGCTTTTACTGCCGTATTAAGTTGCAGAATAACCTGTCGCTACTCAGCTGCTGTTCCAGATACTCCGAGCAGTGCCTGGAAAGCCACTTATACTGTACCTCCAGAACGAAAGCGCCAACGGCAAAACTCGCACTACCCTCCACTTTACTCGTACCTCCGCACCGATGAGTAATCACGTCGTTACTCACTTTATAAAGTAATGAAAGAAAATAGCATGCAAGAGAGAAGATCGTTTTCTTAACGCTGTCCTCAATTACGTACTTTAGATTACATTTAAAATATATTTTTCTTAGCCTTAAGGGTTAATAATACATGGGACTATTTTCTCTCGACGCCGATATCTCGCAATATCGCCATCGAAGTTCTACAGGTGGAGGGTGGGGGGGTTCTCTTCAGCATTCACAATCCCACGCGCTTTCTATTACCGGAACGGTATTAGTATGCTAAAAATTGCTCTAGAAAGTACTATAAATTAATCATTTTCCCGAGCAACTGGCAATGCCATCTACAACTCGTCACGTCAATGAGTGCGCTGCCCCTCAGGAGATGACTCAGAGCCTTCTATACCGATCGTTCGACATATGCCTGCCCACTGCCTTCTGCATAGTCTCATTTACATTTACTTTACAACGAAAATATATTAACTCACATCGCCTTATGCGTGACGTGAATAACTTTAGTTATTATTATTATTAAAATTACTAGTGAATTCTTGAAATAAAAATGCAGAATAGAGAAGGTATACTTATACAGTACTACATAATGTGGTTGATACGTTACAACTTGCAAGTCAAAGAAGCAGTAAACTAAGTGGTCGACAATTCCAGAAGAAAGCAAACAAAGTCCACTTGAGGTTTAAAAAATGGTTCAAATGGCTCTGAGCACTATGGGACTTAACAGCTGAGGTCATCAGTCGCCTAGAACTTAGAACTACTTAAACCTAAGTAACGTAAGGACATCACACACAACTATGCCCGAGGCAGGATTCGTACCTGCGACCGTAACGGTGGCGCGGTTCCAGACTGAAACGCCTAGAGCCGCTCGGCCACACCGGCCGGCAGTTGAGGTTTAAGAAAGACGATATTTATTTATTTATTTATTTATTTATTTAACCTGGCAAGATTAGGGCCATCAGGCCCTCTCTTACATCTAACCAGGCATTCTACTTATTTTACATTCATATGTTTTAGTAGGCATGTTAAACTACATCTAGTACAAAAAGTGAAATAAACAATTTGAAAGGTACACCTGTAAAAATGCATACATATAGAGTTTATATTCTTAGGTCGCAAGTACTGTTATAATTAGACATTATTGAAGAGACAGATTTTAGATAGGAGTGCTGGCAGCAGGGAGAATGAGGGAGACTCATGGTGAAGGGAGGAGAAGAATAGAGACATGATGAAACGTAATTAAGGAAATATAAAGGAAAAGAAGATTGCGTGGCTATTAGAGATAGATGAAGAGGAAGGCGTCTCGGGAGCAAGATAGGAGACGCTAGCTTTGCTATTTGACAGATGAGGGGATTGTCCTTGTACATTAATTTTGTGGAGAACTTTGTGAGGATGATAGTAGGAAATGCTTCAACTTCTTCTTAAAAGCAGCAGGAGATCGAATTTTGCGCAAGGTAATGGGCAGTTTGTTCCAGAGGCGGACAGCGGCAACTGAGAAGGAGTTTGCAAAAGTTTTTGTTTTGTGAGTGGGCACAGTTAGGATACCAAATAAGAGTGTCCTCGTGTTTCGATTATGATGACATGACAGGTTTTTAATCTCTGAAGCAAGGTACTGGGGTGCTTGCGCGACGAGGAGTCGGTGGAGTAGACATAGAGTGTGGTAGTCACGCAATTTGTCCGGCCGCAGCCACCCTAGCTCGGAGTATGAAGCACTAACATGATCATATCGGCGAATGTTGCAGGTGTAACGCACACAGGCATTCATGGTTAGCTCTAGCCGTCTTTTGTTTTCAGTACTCATGCCTTGTTGAATCACATCACAATAGTGGAGGTTCGGTAAAACGAGTGCTTGCACGAGCTGGCGTTTCAAGTCCTGTGGAAATATGTTCCGAAACTTTTTGAGAGCATAGAGACAAGCAGACGTCTTTCGGCACACTGCGACTGTATTCTCCGCACAGTTGAGATGCTCATCCAAAGTTACACCCAGGTTCTTCACTGTTTTCTGATACGGTATTGGAGTACCGTCGAGCAGAATAGGAGGTAGCCGTTCGCGGAAATCTGAACTTATTAATTTCTGATGGGCTATTAAGATTACTTGCGTCTTTTTTGCATTTAGTTTAAGCCCCAGGTTTTTCGCCCATGTCACTACTGAAGACAGATCATCATTCATCTGAGCGATTGCAGTGTTTACATCTTCAGGTCTGACGCTTAGGTAGAGCTGGAGGTCGTCGGCATAGAAATGATATTTACAGGAGGACAGAACCGACGAAACATCGTTGACATATAAAGAAAACAAAAGTGGTCCTAAGACTGATGCTTGTGGCACTCCCGAGGAAACATGTAAAGATTTTTCATTCACGCAGACAACACATTGCTGTCTGTCTTTTAAGTAGCTTTCAAACCTTCTCATTGCACTATCAGGGAAATTAAGCTGTTGCATTTTTCTGAGCAATATGTCAAAGTTAACAGTGTCAAAAGCTTTGCTGAAGTCCAGTAGCGCCAATATTGTTGCCTTTCGATTGTCGATGGCATATTTCAGGTCATCAGTTACTTTAATTAGAGCAGTGTTTGTGCTGTGATGTTTACGGAAACCGGACTGAAATTTGTCATATAGGCTGAATTCATGCAAGTGTTCAGTGATTTGGTCATGAACAATATATTCAAGTGCTTTGGAAACAGCAGGCAGTATGCTAATTGGTCGGTAATCACTAGGAAGTTGCGGGTTTTCGATCTTAGGGATGGGTCGAATTAGGCTTCTTTTCCATGCAGTGGGATATATTCCGTTCACGAGGGAAAAATTAAATATGTCAGTTAAGACAGGTACTAAGATATCGGCAACATTCTTAATCATGGTTATACCGATACTGTCGTTGCCTATTGCATCAGAAGAGATTCTCATTATTGCTTTTCTTGCCGTATTTGTTGTTACATGTTTTAGATGGAAGGTATCGTTGTTAGTTATCCTGTTTGGGGATTCTTGTGGACGGTAATTATCAGCTGTGCTGGTATTCAGAGGTGCAGAGAAGAATTCATTTAATTCGTTAGTTGACACATGAAAAGTAGTTTCCGATTTTGCCTTTCCGACCCCCAAGCTACGGAGATTCTTCCATAGAGTCGTGGGCGTCAGATCGCTGCATACAAGGGAGCGAGCGTGCCTGATTTTAGCATTGCGAATGCATTGTTTCACTCTGTTCCGTAGCTTTCTATATTCTTCGAAACGCTCTGGTTTCGGATCTGCCTTGAAACGCCTGTCGGCAGCATCCCTATTAGTCATCATTTGACGTAATTCAGCTGTCAGCCATGGAGCAGGAGATTTTCTTACACGGATTGTGCGCACAGGTGCATGTTTGTCATAGAGGGCAGTGAGTTTATCACCAAATTCATTAATAGTGTAGAAGAATAGTGAAAAGGTATATAATGACTTGTTAAACATATTCACAGTAGTGGAACGAGAAAAAACTTTACTCACACGAAGTTTTGAGTACTATTGACAAGGGATTTCAAACTGATTCCGTATTTCAAAATTTCCAGAAAGCTTTTGATACCGTAACTCAGAAGCGACTTGTAATCAAATTGCGTGCTTACAGAATATCGTCCCAGTTATGCGATTGAATTCGTGATTTCCTGTCAGAGAGGTCGCAATTCGTAGTAAGTGACGAAAAGTCATCGAGCTAAACAAAAGTGATTTCCGCCGTTCCCCATGGTAGTGTTGTAGACCATCTGCTGTTATTTATCTACATAAACGATTTAGAAGACAATCTGAGCAACCGTAATTATCAAAACAAGTCCAAAACGATTTACAAAACATATCTGTCTGGTGCGAAAACTGGCAATTGACACAATCTAATGAAAAATATGAAGTCTTCCACATGAGTTCTAAAATGAATCCGTTAAACTTCGGTTACACAATAAATCAGTCAAATCTAGAGGCCGTAAATTCAGTTAAATATCTGTGAACTACAATCACGAACATCATAAATTGGAAAGAAGACACAGAAAATGTTATGGGGAAGGCAAACCGAAAACTGCGTCTTATTGGTAGAACACTTACAAAATGTAACAGATCTACTAAAGAGACTGCCTACTAAGCTTGTCGTCCTCTTTTCCAGTACTGCAGCGCGGTGCGGGATCCTCACCACGTAGGGTTAACGGAGCACATCGAGGAAGTTCAAAGAAGAGTTTTGTATTATCGTGAAATAGAAGGGAGAGTGTCACTGACATGATACAGGAATTGGGGTGGACATTATTAAAACAAAGGCTTTTTCGCTGCGGTGGAATTTTCTCACGAAAGTTTCGACATCAACTATCTCTTCCAAGTGCGAAAATATTTTGTTGACGCTGACCTACATAGGTAGAAACGGTCGTCATAATAAAATAAAGAAATTCAGATCTCGCACGGTGACATATAGGTATTCGAGATTGGTATATTAGAGAATTATTCTGAACGTGGTTCGATTAACCGTCTGCTAGAGTATCCATGTAGATGAAGATGTCCAGGAACCAAAGACAAAGAAATGATGACATCGGAAGTGCAGTGTGGACAAAATACCTGTAAAACTAGTCCGGAAAATATTTCACAGACACAGGAGCACTGACTTGCCTATCTTAAGGTGCATGAAATGTTTTTCACGCTTATTTTACCCAAGCTACTCTGTGTACTGACAATCACGGGAAGTAATGACGAGGAAACGACTGTTTAAAATGCTTTGCAATATGTCAGACTGGAGACATGCCACCAAACTTACGGATATATATCATCCACCCCCTACTGACGGTAGAATATCCACATAAGTGGGAGAGTTACAGCGCAATAAGGTCTATAATTCACGCATCCTGACAAGTATAACATACAGAATATTAGCGAACATGATTGAGGGTCTGTAAGACACGTAAAGGCACCAGGGACGTAATATTATGATTGATAATGGAAGGAACACTTACGTAAATTGAATACAACTCCGCAGGTTAGCCCATACAGGACCTGATTGAGACCGCAGGCCAGTGAATCAATATCAACTGAACGTCAGTTGTAATACTGTACGTGAGGTACACGTCACGTGCATCTGAGTTCGGAGTAGGAACATGGAATTGTTTAGAGATGGTGACATCGGAGTTTATTTGTTTTCATGTGGGTGATTAAATAACCATATGACATCATTCAATATAATGCAAAATTGCTTGATGGTGCACTTCCTCTTATTGCAATGTACACTGAAGCGCCAAAGAAACTTGTATAGGGATGTGTATACAAATATAGACATATCTAAACAGGTAGAATACCGCGCTGCGGTCGACGACGCCTATATAAGACAACAAGTGTCAGACGCAGTTGTTAGATGGATTACTGCTACTACAGTGGCAGATTATCAAGATTTAAGTGAGTTTGAACGTGATGCTATATCCGGAGCATGAGCGATGGGACATAGCATCTTCGATGAAACGATCAAGTGGCGAATTTCCCGTACGACCTTTTGATGAGTGTACTGTGGATATCAGAAATCCGCTAAAACATAAAATCTACGATGTCGCAGAGGCTGGAAAAAGATCCTGCAAGCAGGGGACCAACAACGACTGAATAGGATCGTTCAATGTGACAGAAGTGAAACCCTTCCGCAAATTACTGCAGATATCAATGCTGGGCCATCAACAAGTGCCAGCTTGGGAACCATTCAACAAAACATCATTGGACTGTTGATGACTGGAAACAAGTTGCCTGGTCGGACGAGTCGAGTGGATGTACGTGTACGGGTATGGACATAACCTCATGAATTCATGGACCCTGCATGTCAGTAGGAGACTGTACAAGCTGGTGGATGTTCTGTTTCGGTATAATCTATAAGGTGTGCAGTTGGAGTGATGTGGGGCCCCTGGTACGACTAGATACGAATCTGACAGGTGGCATGTACTGAAGCATCCTATCTGATCATCTGCATCCATTCGTGTCCATTGTGCATTCCGACGGACTGGGCAGTTCCAGCAGGACAATGAAACACCCCCACATTCAGAGTTGCTACAGAGTGGCTCCAGGAACACCAGTCTGAGTTTAAACACTTTCGCTGACCACAAAACTCACCAGGCATGAACATTATTGAGCATATCTGGGATGCCCTGCAACGTGATGTTCCTACCCCTCGAACTCTTACGGTTTTATGGACAGCCCTGCTGGGTTCATGGTGTCAATTCCCTCCAGTACTACTTCAGACATTAGTCGAGTTCATGCCACGTCGTGCTGCGGCTCCTCCGCGTGCTCGCGTGGGCCTTGCACGGTATTAGACAGGTGTATTAGTTTCTTTGGTTCTTCATTGTATAAGTGGTGATGGTAGCATTTTAGTATCGTAGGATATAACACGATATCTTTGTGACTGAAATGTTACTATACATTACTCACAAATACTGTTAATGTGACTCACTGGTTCAGAAGAAGCTGTTGCCTCAGACAAAGAGTCTGCAGTTGGGTCGCATGGAATAGTTACTAAGTTTGGGTTATCTTCTGATTTTGAACTAGCGGCGAGGTGTACGTAAAAGTTACTTGCCACGTTCGTAACTTTCGATATTGAGTGCCCTTCACGAGTTCTTAAATTGCAATCACTGGGCGAAGATACCTTCTTGCCAAGCTATCGACACCCTACAGCAAGACTGTGGGTGACACGCCGTGTAGAATGACAGGAGGAAGCTCTTAGTGGCTCCTAATAAGAAGTAAGCGCGGCACGTGGCCTGTTGGAAAATGTTGTGTTTCTAGATGCAGAGACAGGATTGACTGGAGTGTAGTTGAGCTGCGGTTTGCGGAGTGCAGAAACGCTAATATTCTTTACAGTTGTGTAGTATTTGGCTACAATTTACGTCAGAGCCTGTTGTTCGCTCGCAGACATCGTGCTGTTGATATTCACCTACCTTCTCGTTCGTATTTCAAGGACTGGCGTAGTAGTACAATACTTTCAGAAGTTGAAGGAGGGAATTATATATTGACATGATATATTCATGACTTAACGGACAGATGATTGTGGAAGCACAGTGCAAAATCTTGTTTCCATTTATCCATCTGAATACTAGGAAACATACACCAGTCATATTACAGTACTACGAACTTTTCATATCTTGCTGCTTTTCATACTGTGTGCTATATGCACTTATGTTGTGTGTGCCATGGTTGACTATATATGAAATGCAAATAAATTCTAGGTGGCGCAAAATATGTGTTAGTAAGTATGTGTGCCGCGCGGGATTAGCCGAGCGGTCTCGGGCACTGCAGTCATGGACTGTGCGGCTGATTCCGGCGGAGGTTCGAGTCCTCCATCGGGCATGGGTGTGTGTGTTTGTCCTTAGGATAATTTAGGTTAAGTAGTGTGTAAGCTTAGGGACTGATGACCTTAGCAGTTAAGTCAAATAAGATTTCCCACACATTTGAACATTTTTGAGTAAGTATGTGTCTACTGTGGTTTAGCTGCATGCCGCAAATGATTTTCTTGTGATGTTGTAGCTCTGAAAATTCTATACCTCGCTCGCCGATGTCTCAATACACTAACACCAAAAGAGCGTCCGTTGATCGTAAAGATACTTTTTTACGCAAATTATGGATGTATGATTGCGATAAGACGCGTACTCAACAAATAGCACTTTGGGCCAAGAGCAGCACCACTCGGAATGACCACTTCTCGGAGAGATTACAGAACAGAGCTGCTATAAAAATGTGACGACAAAATTTAAGCCTCCTCTGATAGAGCTTCTGGGTAATGTTTACTCTGATTTTTTACCGTCTGATGAAATGTTTTGAAAAGACCGGATCCCTACATGATTCCAGGAAGGGCCAGTCAGGGCAACCAGTCTCGATTGTAACCCTGGTGAATGTGGCACGAGTACGAACCTTATTCAGCGAGAAGCCCACGAAATCTGTAAGAAATGCAGCACAACATCTCAGGATGTCACGACGGCCTTTCCAGAGAATAATGAAAGACAAGATTAACCTTTTTCCCTCGCAATATTCAACAGTGCCAACCTATAAAGTGATGAAGGAAAGGGGTGTGAAGGCGCTATTCTTTTGGAAACAGGATGAATGAGGACAGGTAAAAAGGAACAGTCGACAAAGATCAGATCTGCTTAAGTGATGAGGCAGACACTTCCACCTCCGTGGGCAGCATCTCAAGAAATAGCGGCACTGGTCTTCTGAGAATCCACATGTTCCAGCTGCTGCTCCACCTCGTCAACAAAAGGTCACTGTTTACTACAACATAATTGCACAGTACACTTTTGGGTCCATTTTTATCGACGGACCAGTCACACCAGAAAAAGTACAGACAGATACTGGTACATGAACTGGTACAGGCTGCACGTTGCAGCCGAATGCTCCGAAACTAGGCGTTCACACACGATATGGAGCACGTCGACCTGTACTGCGGAATGATTCGATTTCTTTCAGGAGACGTTCAGAGATCAGGCCGTTGTCCTGGACATCTTAGCATTCACTGGAGATTGCGTGGAAAGGCCATCTTATATTCAAGATCTGAATCCATGTGATTATATCTTATGGGGCTATCCGAAGGGCAGTCTTCAAAGGTGCACCTGCAACACTGCACAGTACTGGTATTACAATTTCCAGAAAAATTCAAGCAGTCTAAAACAGTGCTATACAGAAAGTCATCACGGACTTTAGTTCCAGGCTATAAGCACTCCTTGTTGCAGAGGGTAAGTACTTTGGAAACTTCCTGTATCAAACTTGAGGTTGTCTGCTGTAGCATACACATGATAACGAGAATCTATCACCCCATGTGATGTTGTAGTAGAAAAAAAGAAATTTATGACATCCCTTTTGCGGAATCCTATAAATTCTACTCAAACATTGTAACAGTCCTAGTAATCCTTTTCCAGTACCTTTAAATTCTGATTCCTTTACGTCAGAATTGTGTCTTGAAATCCATTCCACATATTGTGCGTATTGCCTTCAGCAGAGAGACAAATTTTCCTGGATTATCACTGCGAATTATGTTACGTACTTCAGTAATTACAATGAGTAATATGCTTTGTCTTTTTCTGTGCATGCTTTTACAGGATCGAAGATAAGTCAGCCGCCGTAGTTGCTGATGGAGCTGGCAATTCATCTTGTTAGATAAAGCGTGGTTCCTTTACGCTCTGGATTTTCAAATTTCGAAACAGAATGGTTATGTTAGCAGACTGCGCCACACATGCCCGATGTACGCAACTTAGATACATGATCGTTTGGTTACAAATTATTTTTGTGAATTCGTGGGTTTATCACAGATAAGTAGGTTCACGCAAATAGCTGAATTGCTAACGTTTGCCCATTATTAGCACGTTGTTCAAAGCCAGTTTCTTCCATTTTTGTCATATTTCCTTAAAGGTGCTTCAATTTTTAATGACCTCGATATCGGAGGGGCATTAAATCCCATCTTCCTTCCTTCCTTATTAATGGTACTGTCAGATGGCATTGCTGTATGAATTACAGGGTCTGAAATTAATGTATGAGAGTGTATCTCAGTTAAAGGCATATTCAAGATACACATTTCCATCTAATACAAATTTAATAAACGTACGGGAGGCTTAAAGAATTTGCATGCAGAATACTCAGTATCGGCCTAATTGAATGCGGCCAAACCGAGGGTTCCCGACTGCTGGGGTACATTAATCCGATCTCGTACAGAATATGTGGATTCTTCCCATTCCACAATTAGCAGAAAGATTCGGAGATAACTGCAGCGATGGCAGTAAACGTCTGTGAGTAGCAAAATGTTAAAAAGGAGAGTGCCGTCTAGCATTGTCGATTGAGCAGATCATTTATTGGTCTTAACAATACAAATCACTGACCAACTCAGTGCAGAGGAAAAATTACTTAAATAAAAATTATTTTTTAAGCCGAACTAAAGGTATATATTAATATCTTCTGTTCCGGAACAGATTGTTAATCCCATACATATAGTCCTGAAAATCTGTGATTGTGAATTCTTGACAACTGTAAAATTACTTGTAAATTTTAAAACAAAAGACTTGGGGCACATGCAACTGATAATAGTAAGGACATGAACTGTTCAAATGCCAATAGCAAGCAGTGTAATAGTAAGGAGGTGTACTATCGAGGTATCAGTCATGATTACATTTTTTCCCTAGTGATTTGTCTCAGATCTTAGAAGTACATTCATAGTTATTAAATATTTACAATCACGAAGTTTCAGGGCTATGTGTACGGCGTTAGGAATCTGTATAGGGCTAGGAGGAACTGTTTTATTCTTTTTAGTCCATTTTAATAATCATAAAATCTCTCCGTTCGAAGAGGCCTTGGAAGGCCCAACGGTATCGACCGACCACCTTGTTACCCTCAGCCGATAGGCGTCGCTAAATGCAGACATGGAGGAGGAGCACATGATCAGCACACCGCTCTCACAGCCATTGTCAGTTTTCGTGACAGGAGTAAATAAATATGTTACATTAAAAATTCATTTTAATTTATATAATTATTTTCTTGTTTTTATTCCTTTGTGCGAAATTTTTCAGTCGATTTCAGATATTTTGAAGAGATTACAACAGTGACGTGTGGTAAATTTCAGGGTTTTAATTTAGTTTCTCCTCACATGACACAAGCAATAAATAGCTTCCTCTTATGTACATCTCACAAAAAGACTGTGTAGGTATTATTTACAGAGATACTAGATCACAGAGAGGCATACCTTCAATTGCTCTTACTTCTAACCATTTGCAGCTGGAACAGGAAAAGTGGGAGATGCCAGTGGTAAATGAACTACCATGGGCACATACCAGACAAGAAGGCGAGTTAATATTGCATTGTTGTCTGATTCTTAGCTATGATCAAAGTTTCATTTCTCTAGAGCATCACAAAGTTAGTCTAAGATGAGTTGCAAAATTATGCTCAACAAACAGATAAGAAAGTGGTATCCATCTGCTTTTCTCCCATCTCTCTGCTCAGCTGTGCATATGGCTCGGTACACATTCCGATGCTACTTGTACAACATGCCCACCCTGCAGGGCAGCCGAGATGTCAGGCGTTAACGAATGTTTTCACCCTCAGACAGACAAGAAACCGAATTAATATTGCACTGTCATCCAGTTGTGTTAAAAATTTCAAGTGATTGCGTCACTTCGAAGTTGTTTTGCAATGGATAGACTGACAGACATGAAAATGGCCAAATAAAGACGTTTTAAAAAGCTGACCAGTAGCCATAATACCGAGAACAAAGGAGTCACCACACCAGACATGTAGTTGTGTATTCCGGCGGAAAGTCAAGCACCGGCATGTCGCCCAGGAGCGTTACAGCAGAGAGAGCTATGAGACGACGTCAGCCAATAGTAGGCTAACAACTCCTCTCTAGGTCGACACCGTGACAGGAGCGGCCTCGACACGAAGAGAATGTAAGTGCCGTGCCGCCTAGCCGCGGTCCTAGTTGAAGTCGAAGCGACCTACGAACGCTACAGCAGTGACTTAAGAAACTGTATTGGTTCATTTGTATTACGACTTGCATATACTGAAGAGCTTACTTATGTTTGTCTGTCACCCCTTGCTTGCGACATGTTAAGTATTGTAGTCATTTCCTTTTGTAACAAACTCCGCTAATACGATTTGCTTGAATTGTTGTCTAGGGATCTGAGAAAGAAGGTACCCTAGGCACCCTGTATTAGACGAGTGGGCAGAACACAACAGCTGTGTATGTCACGGGACACAGAGATCCTCATTGCTGCGGTAACACCACCTTTGGTCGTATGAATTGTGAGAATCTGCTAGGCAGATACGTCACGTTATCGCCCCCCGTGCGGCTGTAGGATTACATCCAATAAATCCAGCTTCTAAGCAGGGCACTGCCCATGTACACTCCTGGAAATTGAAATAAGAACACCGTGAATTCATTGTCCCAGGAAGGGGAAACTTTATTGACACATTCCTGGGGTCAGATACATCACATGATCACACTGACAGAACCACAGGCACATAGACACAGGCAACAGAGCATGCACAATGTCGGCACTAGTACAGTGTATATCCACCTTTCGCAGCAATGCAGGCTGCTATTCTCCCATGGAGACGATCGTAGAGGTGCTGGATGTAGTCCTGTGGAACGGCTTGCCATGCCATTTCCACCTGGCGCCTCAGTTGGACCAGCGTTCGTGCTGGACGTGCAGACCGCGTGAGACGACGCTTCATCCAGTCCCAAACATGCTCAATGGGGGACAGATCCGGAGATCTTGCTGGCCAGGGTGGTTGACTTACACCTTCTAGAGCACGTTGGGTGGCGCGGGATACATGCGGACGTGCATTGTCCTGTTGGAACAGCAAGTTCCCTTCCTGGTCTAGGAATGGTAGAACGATGGGTTCGATGACGGTTTGGATGTACCGTGCACTATTCAGTGTCCCCTCGACGATCACCAGTGGTGTACGGCCAGCGTAGGAGATCGCTCCCCACACCATGATGCCGGGTGTTGGCCCTGTGTGCCTCGGTCGTATGCAGTCCTGATTGTGGCGCTCACCTGCACGGCGCCAAACACGCATACGACCATCATTGGCACCAAGGCAGAAGCGACTCTCATCGCTGAAGACGACACGTCTCCATTCGTCCCTCCATTCACGCCTGTCGCGACACCACTGGAGGCGGGCTGCACGATGTTGGGGCGTGAGCGGAAGACGGCCTAACGGTGTGCGGGACCGTAGCCCAGCTTCATGGAGACGGTTGCGAATGGTCCTCGCCGATACCCCAGGAGCAACAGTGTCCCTAATTTGCTGGGAAGTGGCGGTGTGGTCCCCTACGGCACTGCGTAGGATCCTACGGTCTTGGCGTGCATCCGTGCGTCGCTGCGGTCCGGTCCCAGGTCGACGGGCACGTGCACCTTCCGCCGACCACTGGCGACAACATCGATGTACTGTGGAGACCTCACGCCCCACGTGTTGAGCAATTCGGCGGTACGTCCACCCGGCCTCCCGCATGCCCACTATACGCCCTCGCTCAAAGTCCGTCAACTGCACATACGGTTCACGTCCACGCTGTCGCGGCATGCTACCAGTGTTAAAGACTGCGATGGAGCTCCGTATGCCACGGCAAACTGGCTGACACTGACGGCGGCGGTGCACAAATGCTGCGCAGCTAGCGCCATTCGACGGCGAACACCGCGGTTCCTGGTGTGTCCGCTGTGCCGTGCGTGTGATCATTGCTTGTACAGCCCTCTCGCAGTGTCCGGAGCAAGTATGGTGGGTCTGACACACCGGTGTCAATGTGTTCTTTTTTCCATTTCCAGGAGTGTATTTGATCGACATACTCTAAGCTTCATGGTGGAAACTGATGCTCATAATTCTGTCGAGCGATGCAGCCACATACAGAAATTTCCTGACCGATTAACCCTGTAAGGAAGATCGTTACGGGCCCTGGCCTCACCTGTCGACTTGACGACCTCACATCTTGGGTTTCCAACAGCATCCCTCCACCTCGCATAGTTAGTCATCACAAAGTAGTTCAATCAGTAAGAGCAATGCCAATGAAAATTGTATCCAGAATGATATTTTCACTCTGCAGCGGAGTGTGCTCTGATATAAAACTTCCTGGCAGATTAAAACTGTGTGCTGGACCGAGACTCGAACTCGGGACATTTGCCCTTCGCGGAAAAGTGCTGTACCATCTGAGCTACCCAAGCACGACTCACGCCCCGTCCTCACAGCTTTACTTCTGCCAGTACCTCGTCTCCTACCTTCCAAACTTTACAGAAGCTCTCCTGCGAACCTTGCAGAACTAGCACTCCTGAAAGAAAGGATATTGCGGAGACATGGCTTAGCCACAGCCTGGGGGATGTTTCCAGAATGAGATACTCATCTGCAGTGGAGTGTGCTCTGATATGAAACTTCCTTGCAGATTAAAACTTTGTGCCGGACCGAGACTCGAACTCTGGACCTTTGCCTTTCGCGGGGAAGTGCTCTACCATCTCAGGTTCGCAGGCGAGCTTCTATAAAGTTTGGAAAGCAGGAGGCGAGGTATCGGCAGAATTAAATCTGTGAGGACGGGGCGTGAGTCGTGCTTGGACAGCTCAGATGGTAGAGCACTTGCAAGCGAAAGGCAAAGGTCCTGAGTTCGAGTTTCGGTCCGGCACACAGTTTTAATTTGCCAGGAAGTTTCAATGAAACTTGTAGATTGTGTTTCGATAAGATATGCAGCACATTTAATTAAAGTGTAACGAAGATTCAAAACTGTTCACACCACGCCGTGAGTTGAAAGATCATTCCGGGAACCCGGAAACGGGACGACACTGTCTAGTGACTTAACCCATCTGGTCGTCTACAGAACAGATTCTCGACCGTATCCTCCTCCTCCCACGCTCACCGCTCAGCTACTTCCCACCACTCCTTCTCTTCAAACGGACCATTCAGCTGCTACCAAACAATGTGACAATAATTTCACTTACGCTCCTCTGCCATGGGGATGATTTGTGTCATCCAAGACGCCTGACATAAACCATATTCAGCACATGTGGAATGTCAGCGAGCGATTTCTCCAAGCAACCTTTGTGAACTTTAGTGAAGGTCTGAGCGTTCTTGGGTTAGCGTGGCTCTCCAGCTATCTCAGTATCGCTTAGAGCTCATGCCACGAATAGTTAGCTTGTAGCTGACTCTTATTTAGTTGCTCTGCATTATAACTATGAGCAGTGACATGCTAGTTTGTTTTTCAGAGATTTGACTACTTGCCTGTTATTTGTAGGAAACGTTACCTGTAGGCATATCATATGTAGATACTTGTCAATGGGCTCTTTCTCCATACACTAGCTTACGCAGAGTAAGTCTGAAGCTCTACCATTTCCTGAAGGTCTGTGTGAAACGATGAAGTTTCAATAATCAACGATATACTGGATCGGATTCCATAAAACGTGCAAATACTCTGGTATGCTATACTCAAGGACGAAAGTCTCTTTCGCACCATGTGTCGCTGCCAAGTAACATAGCTGGATGACACTCGGACCGTACATAGAAAGAACTGCTACATTGTAGTACAGAATGTAACTGAAAGAAATATGCAATCAGGCGATCAGGAATTACACATTAGTGTATGTCGATGATCGTCAGTACGTCTTGCCAACGCATCCCACACGTCCTCGATGAGACTTACGTCAGGGGAACGGGCAGACCGGTCTACTGCCGAATATTCTGTCGCTCCAACAGCCCCTCCAATTGCGCTGTTCGATGTGGTCACGCATTGTCAACCATAAAATGAAGTCTGATCCTAACCATCCCTTGAAAAAATGCACAGTGTCGCAGAAACGTTTAAGGGCCGATGTGCCTTATTCGACGGTTGGGACGTCATTAGGTCCATGCAACGTTATGTATCCGCACACCATGACACCTGGGCCACCTAAACCATCGATTTCGACAACGTTCCTGAAAGGATTACATGTTCCCACCTACCGCCGTATTGGGGGTACGTCCAGAACCACTATCCAGACTGTATCCCCTCTCATCCGAGAGGAAGGCGCTACCACACGTCTCGTCAGTCCAGCGCTAAGCTATTGGGCCCATCGCGAACTGTTACGGTGATGTCCTCGGACCAACCGACCGACCAACAATCCACCAGAAGTCAGGGCCGGTTTAAGTGATGCGTGGCGGCAACGGTCGGCGGGCCATGTCCACGCAGGACTCACTGCTGCTGCAAGCCGGCGACTGGCTGGCCCGGCCTGCGCTCCAGACGCGTTGCAACTGCCTGCCAGGGCCCAACTCACGACCCGAACTGCCGCCGTGAACTCAGCTCCTCACACGTTCCGAGTGACTCCACGACAGATGACAACCGGGAACTAATTGCAGCCGAGCAAAGATCCTATCACAGGGGATAAATCAATACGCGCTACTAGCGCCGATGACAGTCAGGCAAAACAGCACCTCAGTAACGCCAGTAATTTAAATCAACATGGTGAGATGGAAATATGTTAAAACTGAGTGTAAAATACCGAATGGTGGGTCGGCGAACAATGCACGGCTCACTCTCCTCACACTTCGTTCTTCTTGGCCGATGATTCCTTCCGTGTGAGGACATCCAAACGTTGTCTCTGGCCCACGTTACAGTAAGAAAACCACCATAGTGCACCGTAACTACTTGCTGACTGACACATACTACAACTTTTCCCGTTCCTTCAAGTGTATCGTGTTGCGGTGCCGCCACCATTTCGCGCTGCAGACAAGCTGACCTCACGCCCTGTCACGTCCAACTTTTTATGTTCGGCTTGGAGACCTCTAGCAACATGGCCCCCCCAACTCTGATTCATTCGCACCCAGTAGTTAAGATCTTACGTTGCTTTACGCACCTTGTTTTTAAGTTTTCCAGACTACGGTATTTGACTGAGTGTTTTCATGTGGTTAACAGCTAGAAAAGAGATACAGGAAGACTTCTTTATAAACACAAAATAAGTTTCGAAAGTAAGACCAAAAGAAAATTATAATAATCAAGTCGAGGATATGATAAAAAAGTAATACAAGATTTAATATAGATGTTATGGATGAACAGCAGTTCTGCCGTTACGCTAGGCAATTAAAGCACGGCGTGCAGAAAAGCGAGATATGTTAAAGGATCTGTAGACGTAGACGTAGAAGGAGCTCTGAAATTACCGAAGGTAAACAATGGTATTATAGAAAATGTGCAAGGGCCAAAAAGATGTAATGAGACTGGAAGACCAAGAGAGGAGTGTAGGGGTTTAAAAGTGTGTAATAATGGCTTTCTACTGTACTGTTCAGTAAGTCCGTTGCAGAAGCAATGACGGAAGAGCGATTCAAATTCGCTTTGCACGGATGTTGTCGATAATAACCATTGCAGACAGAAATATTCTCAGTGAATCTAAGAAGAACTGCAATAACTCCTGAATATAGTGGATAATCTACTCAGCCATCCACTTTCCACTCAGCATTGACTATGGATGGCCAAATATACACGAAAGTATTAATGAGCAACAAAATTGAGATGGCGGACAAACGCTACATCAAACTCGAGGAAAACGTCCGAGACGGAGTGAAAGCATTTTGCTCCTTTGGAAGGAAAATAACGGATGACAGATGAAGTAATGTGGGTATAGCAGGCAAAGTAGCACAGGCGAAGAGGTCATTAATCGCAAAAAGAAATCTGTCAATGTCAAACATAGCTTCCAATTTCAGTAAGATATTTCTAAGAAAGTACGGAATCGTGGAAGAAACGTAAAAACGATATAGATGTGTTTAAGCTGTTATATTACGGAAGGAGACCAGCACGGTCAAGTCTGTTACAGAACAGAAACAGCGTTTAGGACAAACTTCCAGAGTGAAATTATCGGGAAGACAGAAGTAGGAAATATGCAACAAATAATTTAGGGAGTTCAGCGTTGAGATGAACATATGGGCAATGAAGAGGTCTCTTGACAGGCCGCATCAAAATAATTAGATGCCTGTCGACTCAAAAAAGAAGAACCGAGAAACAAAAAGTTTGAACCTCCTCTAGCGAAGAAAATTGTACACAGCGCACCTATAGCTTCTTTCCCTACGTACCTACCCTACTTTATCTGAGTTAAATACTTCGATTAAGTACTATAACTATGACCCCATCCGAAAATAATGTTCCTACATTAAGTTGATACACTGTTGCTTGTAAATAACATGAAATCAGTGTAGATCATATTGTAGCTGTAAAAATTCAAGTGACATTGTGGATGGGAAGCCTCTGAAAATAGTATGGCTATGAAGTTGTATATTATATTAGAGTTCAATACATTTAATGTAGTGCAGTTTGTCTGACGGTAGAATACAATAAATGTCCCAACGTGTCTGGTACTGGACATCTTCATGACAGTCTTCCACTTGTAACGTTTATGTAGTAATGATAGTATGTGTAATATGTATAAAGCTCGTTACATGTAAGAGAGGCTCTTACGCCTCTAATCTTGGCTGGGTGGATACGTAAATTACTCACAAAGGAGACAAATCACAGGGAAAAATAGCTATAGAAAGGAATGTTGGTGTGAAAACGAGTAATGCTTTACATAAGCTGTCTAACTATTGTAATTCTGTAAATTCTTATCGATTTATATTTACATTGCATCACTGTTTACGATGCACTATCAGATTATTACTCATTTCATTGGCTGATGCTGGCTAGCACCATGTTCTAACAGTTTCTGTAGTATTCCATGTCTGGGTATTAATTGGAGTTGAGAGCTGACAGAAAAGCTGACCTGGGCGACACGCTCCTTAGAAGCTGCTGTCTCTTAAAGAGGGGTCGGTATGAGAGTTGTCCTCTCCTTCAGGAACGGACATTTACTGCCCTGAGAGAGCACAGACCGAGTAGGCGGCGGTTTACAACGCGCGATGCTACAGAAAACCCGTAGAGGCCAGGAAGTTGCACTCTGATGGGTCGAAAAACAATTTCAGAATAGCGTACCTGGTAGTAGAGTTTTGGGGTGGAACAAGGGCAAAAGACATCCTTCTTAGTACAAACGAGTGTGCAGAGTCATAAGAGATGATGGCGAGCTGACCTCGAGGAAATCTTCTCACGGACAGAGCCGGGTCATCCTTTCCGCCGAAAAGAAGAGATTCGGAGAGTGATAAGGATGTAGAAGGAGAAATGGAAACATCCAGAAACCAGAATGAGATTTTCACCCTGCAGCGGAGTGTGCGCTGATATGAAAGTTCCTGGCAGATTAAAACTGTGTGCCGCACCGAGACTCGAACTCGGGACCTTTGCCTTTCGGGGGCAGAAGTAAAGCTGTGAGGACGGGGCGTGAGTCGTGCTAGGGCAGCTCAGATGGTAGAGCACTTACCCGCAAAAGGCAAAGGTCCCAAGTTCGAAGTCTCGGTCCGGCATACAGTTTCAATCTGACAGGAAGTTTCATCCAAAAAGCCTTCTTAAAGAAGCTTGAGCTTCGGGGAATTGACTGGTAGATTATGACCCCTGTAGTGTTTGTAATGGATGCTGGGATTCATCACCTGAGCGCAAGCGTAGGCGCCTCGTGTCCGGGAGGGAACACGCATATGGCGTGGAGACACCTCCCTGTGGGAATCGGCTGAAGAGAGATGGACCTAGAGACTTCTCTGACGACACTGATAGAGAAGAATATGGCGGTTAGATTTTGAAAAGTATTGATTTCGCCACAGGGAGCGCGTGCAGTCGTTTCTCTGTGAACAGAGTTGTTATTCTGTTGACCTGAGTGATGATTCCTTACGTCTGTTAGAGTCTGGTGCACACTGACGTGCTTCTTTATAGACGATTGTTTCAAATGTTTCTGAGCACGATGGGACTTAACATCTGAGGTCATCAGTCCACTAGACTTAGAACTGCTTGTAGCTGACTAACCTAAGCACAACACACACATCCATACCCGAGGCAGGATTCGAACCTGCGTTCGTAGCAGCCGCGAGGTTCCGGACTGAAGCACCTAGAACCGCTCGGCCACCACGGCCGGCTATAGAAGAATACTTGAGCCGAAATTATGTTCCTCGCGAGTGAGGAAACAGTAATTTTGGGGCTAGGAGTTTGAAGGTTGCATCCACTGCGTAGTAAGAAACTACAGGTACATCACGTATATCATCTGCACAGTCGTGAATGCCCCAGCGAGCAGATCATCGGTGCAGTAAAACTGCTGTCTGTATTTCAGTAGGTAATATGCACACTAAAATGTAGACTTTCACGGCCGGAAATATCATGTCCATTATAATTATCCGGGCTGTCATGCCGTGGTCGGTTGATTAATTCTGTGTCGATTCCCAACGTTTCGTCTCCGACTGCGGGAGACATCTTCAATGTGGTCCGTAGCTCGATGGAAGGTCCAACACACCCACTGGCTCGCTACTGACTGAGTCAGTGGGTGTGTTGGACCTTCCATCGAGCTACGGACCGCCTCGAAGATGTCTCCCGCAGTCGGAGACGAAACGTTGGGAATCGACACAGAATTCATCAACCGACCACGGCATAACAGCCCGGATAATTATAATGGACATGATATGCACACTTTCCTTCGGTTTATAGGGAAACGCTCAAAGTAAATTTGTTGCGTTCCATTTCTTCTTTCACAGGATTTTTTCTGAAAGTGCCAGTCAGGGTGTAGGTTTCCTTTTTCTCACCACCACCTATGTCAGCCGATCATGTATTTGTCTAACAAAGGGGTCCTGGTTCATTGACGGTATCCAAATTGTGATTTAGTTTAGTAGCAACCTTATACAAGTAGCTGGTTGGCTATGCTAAAATAAAACCACAACATTATACTTGATTATATAGAAATTCCTAGGTATAGGCTGACAATAGCCGGGGAGTTTTATAAACATTTGCAGGCCTGAGAATTCCATTAGAGAGACAATATTAGGCAACCACACATACACAAGCTGTGTGCCACAAACACCATGGTGGTTTACATTATTATTTATTGGCAGACTGGTACCGGGCACATGCCCGTCATCAGCTGCGTCCTAGACATGGTTTCTTAGCCAATAACAGTGTCATAATTATCTGAGTTTCAATCAGGATAGTAATTTTCAGTAGTACGTACTTTTTTTTTCGTTGCTTTTATATTCACAAGTGCGAATTTTGGTGTAATTGGATTTTTGAGACACTCTTTATCTTGGGTCTTTTCTTGTTTAGTGAATATTTGTGACTTACAGGCAAAAGGAATGTTACTTAATGCGATGACTTTCTAAGAAGACTGTCGCAGTTAGTGTTAAGGGTTCGCCTAATAATTTCGAGTTAACTGCGTGAGACGGTGACACAGGCGACAAGTTGCGAGAGTTACATTTCGCAGAAGACTAATTGCTTGCAGCTACTGCGCTGAAGGTACTCACCGACGACCTGCAAAGTTGCGTGGCCCCTTTTCGTAGAGAAGGGCTTCCGTGAACTCTCGACGGTGACCTCGCAAGTGAACTTTCCGGAAACCTCTCGCTGAACATCCAGCAGCCGCAACTGGGTAGCGTTTGAGTGCGTCATCTGTAACAGAAGTAACGGCGGGGGAGTATAAGTCTGCGTATATTGTGAAGTGCTTGTTCACTGGTAGCTTTAAACAGGAGCACGAAAGCCAGGGATCCCTCAGCAGTGGCATGGAAAGAGACGTGACGAGCAGCGCAGCAGATACCTCGCAGAGGAGTTTCGTGCTTGTGAGTTGGCGCTGGCAGCACTGCGAAGGGATATTTTAAAGATCTAATTGTCACCCTTAACATGTTATACAGTGTTTGTCTTGATTTCAGGTTGTTAATTCTTCTCCACGCAGCATTCAGGTATAGAGGGTAATTCAACTGCTCTCACCTATGGGTTTTATGCAACCTGCAACACCTTCAAAAACCAATCCAGAGATTTTTTTCATATTCTATCGCTTGCTACGTGCGAATCTGGTTCATGCGTCCATGCTGACTGCTGTTCGTAGGCAACGAAGGCTGGAATCTGCATGCAAAAACAGCAACTGGACTTCTAAGCAGCGACAGGTGGACTTTTCAGATGGCAGTTGGCCACTGGAATGAACAAGGTGAAACGTCTGAAAGAAAACAACTGCAACAATGGCCGGAAGCGTCTAGGCTGGAGGAGGGAGCGTTATGGTCTGGGGAATGTTTACGTACCATTCCCTGTGTTACCTCGTCGATCTGGAACGTACAATGGATCGCCACGTGTATGTATCTATCGCTGAGGGCTATGGTCACCCCAGCGTGCACTTTGTTTTCCCTCAATACGATGGAATCTACGACCAGGACTGTGCAACGAGTCAAACACCTTGCACAGTACGTGCGTAGTTCGAAGAGCAGCAAGATGATTTTATCGTAATCCCCTGACCACTAAACTATCCGAATTGATACCCAATCGAGAATCTGTGGGACTACATTGAAAGGGCTGTTTGCGCCACGGTCGTTCAATTGCTAAACCTAGAACAGCTGACACGCCATGTCTATAAATCCGTGTTGGTACCTACCAGTCCACTGAATCTTTCTGCACGTCTCGCAGCTATCAAGCGTTTTACATGTGTTTGCAGTAATGTGACTGGACGGTATATATAGTGCTTATGTTTCAACTTGAACTTGAGAGTCCCGTCTCTGGCACAACGGACTCATACGCAAACTAAGCGATGCTGGTTTCCCGGACGGACTCGTACGTCTCATACACTCATATCTCACGAACAGGTGTTTCAACACTAACGTGCAGGATAAACAATCAACACAACATGGTATCCAAGCTGGAGTATCCCAAAGAAGCATTCTAGGGCCCATCTTGTTTAACCTGTACGTTAACGACTTCCCAGCAACACAAAACACGACGTTAGCCATCTACGCGGACGACACCGCCATCCTTGCGCAGGATTGGAAACCGTCAAACATCAACTCACGAATACAGACAGCACTCAGAACTGTTGAGCCTTGGTTGGAGCGATGGCGTGTGCAAGAAAACGTCGTCAAGTGCGATGCAGCTCTGTTCACACGTAGACCGAAACTACTGCGCAAACATCAACACTGTAGACCGATAACACTACGTACGTGCCCAATACGTTTCCGAGAGAAAGTCAGATACCTAGGTGTCTGGCTGGACCGGAAGCTTACATGGGGGGACCACATCGAGTACGTTGCCAACCGAGCGCACGCGAGGATCAAACAGCTCTACTCAATGCTCAACAGGGAAAGCACACTGAATAGGGGGGTGTCGAGGTCCATATACATGACACTGATTAGACCTCTGATGACGTACGCAGCTCCCGTCTGGGGATATGAAGCTCCTACACGACTGCGCCGCCTGCAGATCATACAGAACAAAGTGCTACGAATCATTAGCAACGCTCCACGCTACACACGCACCGTGGACACAAAAACGATAATAAACTTAACTGTAGCAGGTTGCTGACGCTGAACGAGTGCTCTACACCGGCACCCAGCGCCAGCCTCCGAACAACACAACCGCATGATACCCACTACTAACAAAGCCTACCCTTGCACGACCTACCGCAGGCAGCAAGACATCCGCTACTGCTCTTACCATCCGACCTAACTATCGCAGAGGCTTTTTTCCCTAGGCTCTTGCCTTGGCACTTCTTTCCCTCTGCCCTTCACACCGCTACCCTTCGTTCGACTTCGACCCAGTCCATCTCCTGATGAGGGCGGATTAATGGCTAACCTTAACTAGACGTACGCAAACATCGCAGTACCCACATCCTGCGACACCTCACTTTAGTCCATTACGCAGAGATGGCAGTAGACCTATTGAGTTGGCCATCATGCCGGTATGGGCGTGGAGGGGTACACCTCCCCTCTCTAAAAAAAAAAAACAAAAAAAAAAAAACCCACGCATGGTATGAAAGCTGTCCAAGATGAAACGTTAATATTAGTGAAGAGGACAAGTGACTGTGCCACAACTGGCCACCTGGTCCCTCCCGCGTGTGTGTGGGGCCAACTTCGCATTTGCAAACTGGAACACCTCATTTTTATCGTATTTCGGATTCTTCGCCAAAAAAACGTCTACATCTACATGATTACTCTGAAATGTACAATTAAGTACCTGGCAGAGGATTCACCGAACCACCTTCAAACTATTTATCTACTGTCCCACCCTCGAACAGTGCATGCGAACAACAAACAATTAAATCATTCTGCGCGAGCGCTTATTTCTCTTCTTTTGTTATGATGATCATTCCACCTTACGTAAGTGGGCGCCAACAAAATATTTTCACACTGTGAGGAGAAAGTTGGAGATTTAAATATCATGAGAAGATCCTGTCGCAACGAAAAATGCTTTTTGTTGCCACCCCAATTCACGTATCATATCCGTAATTAGAATTATACATTAACACCTTCAGCTGCTGACGGCCGTTGATATATATCAACGGGGACAGGTGAAAATGTGAGCCCAGACCGGGACTCGATCGCGGGATCTCCTGCTTACACGGCAGACGCTCTATCCAATTTTTTTTTATTTTGTTCGTTCACCTCCATGCTGAGAGGTTAAGAGTGGCCAGTATTTCATAACTTTTAATTGGGAACCCCATTCGCAACGTTGTTCAAATGGTTCAAATAGCTCTGAGCACTATGGGACTCAACGTCTGAGGTCATCAGTCCCATAGAACTTAGAACTACTTAAACGTAACTATCCTAAGGACATGACGCACATACATAGCCGAGGCAGGATTCGAACCTGCGACCGTAGCGGTCCCGCGGTTCCAGACTGTAGTGCCTAGAACCGCTTGGCCACTCCGGCCGGCGCAACGTTGTATTCTTCCAACATAACGAACAGAAAACTACTCAACACGCCACTGTGGCCGTGGTTCGAGGCGAACGCCACTGTACTTCTCCAGACAGAGTAAGTGTTCTAACATAGTACAGCCAATGTCAGCACACTTAGTGAGCCGCTTTTCGAATAACCGTACACATGACAGCATGTCTGCGGGAATGTCAGCACAGGCTTTTCTGATGAGGTCGACCGTGTCTCCATGGCCTGTTGGCACTTTCTGATACACCTTATCTTTTAAATATTTCCACAGAAAGAAATCCGGTGACCTAGTGTGCCAATTAACAGTTCCACCTCTAACGATCCACCAACCAGTGAAATTATGGTCTAATACCTCCCATGCTTCAATTTCGTATTGCGCTGGGCAACCGTTATACTGCAACCACATACGTTGTAGAACGTCCAAGGCAACATCCTGCTGTAGTACAGGTAGTTTCTGTTCCATTTAACGTGCTAACGATAAAATCTGGACCTGTGAGTCTCTTCTGCATGATGCCACATCATACTTTAACCGACAAAGGACATTGGCTTGCCGTCCCAAAAAAAGATCCAAATGGCTCTGAGCACTATTTGTTCTAACACCTGAGGTCATCAGACGCCTAGAACTTAGAAGTACTTAAACCTAACTAAAACATCACACACATACATGCCCGAGGCAGGAGTCGTACCTGCGACCGCAGCAGTTGCGCGGTTCCGGACTGAAGCGCCTAGAACCACTCGGCCACCGTGGCCGGCTTGCCGTCACCAATAAGGATGGTCTACACTCCACTAATACCTGGTGTGCTGGTTACCGCTACCATGGTTTGTGAATGTAGACACAGCGGAAAGTAAAACCTCGGCAAAGACCGTGGTGGTCGTTCCTAGTTGTTGACGAGTCCATTCGCAAAGCACTATCAGGTTTTGGAAATCGGCGCCATTAAGTCCTTGATGCAGTACCACGCGATATGGATGATACGACGGTGGAGACTGTGACAATACTACCTACAGACATACTGGTATCGCGGTGTGATTGCCGGCTACTGCCGCTAGTACAGATATTTCATAGCTTCTCCTATAACACGTTTGCTTCGCTTCCCCTTGCCGTCCAGTACGCTGCCATCAGACATGAAGGCGTTCACAAACTTCTAGAAGAACGAATCACAGCGAGCTCTTTGTGGAAAACGCTCTGCATACAAGGCAACAGCTACATCAACATTTGTCATACATTCTCCGTAAATCAAGATCATTTCAGTTTTTTTCTTCTGTGGCTGCAACATTCATCGTCCACTTGCACGTCTGTTCTCCAAGTGGTAGATAGGTGTGCAGGCAACAAATACTGCTGTAATATTGTAATGTTTAGAGCCGCTGTCTGTTCTACGTCTGCACGATGCGTGATATCCGGTCGCAATGTACTGCTTGTTATGATACGTCGTAGTTTACTACACGGCCACGGTGGCACGTCGAGTAGACGCCTGTTTGACGTGTCGGAGTAATACAACGATGAGAATGGAGTCTCCAATTACAAGTTATAAAATCCTGCCCCGTCCTTCCCTCACAGCATGGAGGTGGGATCCCACGTGTCATTGTATATTTGTGGGGCACTGAGCAGCACGTTGTAAATTACGTTTGTGTATCCATTTCTATTCCTCCGATTACAGCGCCACCTGCGGTGAAACGAAGAAAATGCGTCAGACACAATGTATTAAGATTTGGCCGTAGAATCGTAATCTGCTATAAAAAACAGGGTGTTCTTTGAAGATTTCGAAGTTTCCCCCAGCCACCCACGCACGAGATGGGGTGGGTAATTGTTTATGTCCCTCTCCGAGATAAACAAATTAGAATAACAGCTTTTTTGATCCGATGTGTAGTGAGATATTTCAATGTCTTCAGTTAAAATGAACGCAAGTGCTACAAAACTTTCGCGTCAGAGACAAATGGGAGGAGTGACTTCTTTCCCTGATGATTGTGGCGAAACAAAGGGCGATATTGTATTTAAGTGTCAAAACGGCACTCATTGCGTCTTTTACGAGACTACGTTTCCAGTTCTCCTACATATTCCTTATGGATGTAGGCTGTTTATTTAGAGCTTTTATTTAAAGCTGAACTCTGCTAAGAAGTTCATGGTCAACACTTATATATTAATTTTGTATTTACGCCTGCCAGCTTGTTTTCATTAATATGTTTCCTTTTCCCATCGAGATTATGAAATTCTCAACAAATGCCTTTACTACTGCAGGGATTTTTTTCAATACTATTGCTTTTTCGTTTGCCTTCATTCTGCTTCTTACTTCATCATTAGTTTCTTTTCTCGATTCTTTTTACTTTTGTGCTCCTTTGTAAATGATCAATTTCCACTGCTATTAGCCTTCTTTTGACGTCAGCATTTAAAATTACATCTCGTGCATAGCATCAGGCAAATTCAATTAGTATGTCCGTTCTTGTTGCTGTTAAAGATGTTCTTGTCCCAATAAAAATAATTCATACTGCCAATAACTTTTCTGCCAGCCTCCGTAGCGGAATGTGTAACCTGCATAACTGCGATGCGGAAGACCAGGGTTCGATACCCCGTACTGCCAGGGATCTTTCCTTGGGGGGCGGGCTGCTGCAGCGTGCACTCAGCTACAAGAGGCCAAGCGGGGAGCTACACAACGTGTTGAAAAGCAACGGTTTCAAGGTCAAGAAACCCCACGACGTCTGGGACAGTGGTGTGCTGACCATACGCCCATCCTTCACCTGAGTACGGCTTGGCGATCGGTCGGACCCGGCTGGCCCACCTGTGGCCAGAACGCGGAACATTACTTACTTTATTTCACTGCTTTCTTGCGTTGATGTATTTTATGTTTTACTAATGTATTGACCAATACACTTTTTCTACCTGTCTCATAATTGTTCCGTCACTGATAAGTACATCAAGGGTGTCCTTGGAAGGACAACATCAATGAATTAATGGAGCAGTGTACGCAAGGAGTAGACCCTGAAAAGTGAGGCTTGCTGAAGATAACAGAAACACAGCAAAATGTTGTTATTAGTTGATCTTTGGAATAATTAAAACTTTTTCTAATTATAATAATAAGAATTAAACGAAACTCAGTGAAATAGCTTCTACAACAACTGATATCTTGTAATTATTTGATCTCTGCAACAATTATTCCCTTCTTAATATTAATAAAATAATAATAATAATAATAATTTCCCGCACGAAACTAGGTGAAATAGCTTCTACAACAATTGATATGACATTTAATGATCTTTATTGAAGTCTTGATTTGAAAATTTTGAGTTTTACCGTTTGGACCAGTGCTGCAGTGTTGACGTTTTCTTCGTTAAACTGTGCTGAAATCGCAAGTTGGGAAATTTCGCTAGATATTATCATCACATATTATATTTCTGCGCTAGTCACTATTCTTTACTGGTTTAACGACTTTAAACTAAGGTATATATTTTATTTCCTAGTGAATGTGTCAGATCGCTGTACGTTTGCTTACGTAAGTTGTCAGTTCACAGCAATGTTCATATTATTTAAGCAGTGAAGTTATTGGTTGCAACGTCATCAGACGACAGACAAGTAACAATATCAGTTGACCGGCGCTGACATTTATTACATTACTTTATTGATTTCGTTAGGACAAATGATTCGAAAACCGGATTGAATAGAACACTGTGACGACATAATTATTGTAGCTGTCAGCGTGGAAGGCCATTTGCGGGCGGCTCTGGATCACCGTCATGCGCGGTCGTCAGCAACTAAATGGCTGTCCACAAACCGCACATCACTTCAGCCCACCACCGCGATTTGTAATGCGGACAGCGGATCCGCTTCCCTGATGAGGCTTTCAGAAGGCAGCGCGTGCACGATCACGATAGGGCGTTTGCATCAGCAAATAACGACCCGCACACGTGTGCGGAAGCAGCTGTGGAAACCAAGGGCCAATGATGTAGCTCAACACAATTTGAAAGAAGTGATTTGGTGTAGAAATATACTGCCTGGTAATTAAACGGATGCGCTAATAAGGAAACTTCATGGGGTGAGAGTGATCACGAAATGGAGTCAAATTTACATACAACTTGGCAGAGTTTGACCACTTACCAGTATGACCAGTATGAAGAGGCAGACGCTCTGGCTGGATGTACGCACTGTTTGGGTTCCTGAGGCAAGCTGACCAGTACCATTGTCATAGCGTCTTACCACCGAGACAGAGTTTACGTCTGCGTTGCTTCCACACATCTATTAGTGACAGATCTGCTGGAAATGGACACCCTGAGAGGTGACACATTAGGAAGCTGGATGTCCGTGTCATACATTTGCCAGTCAAAGGTTCTTCGGTCACTACCAGCCGTCACGTAAAGGCGCATCCGGTGCCCCACCACACCATAATGAGAGGAGAAATCAAGCTTTTATTTATTTGTTATTCTTTATTTATTTACTAAGTCAACAGTTTTCTGACTGGTTTCATGCGGCCGGCCGCGAATTCCTCTCCTGTGCCAACCTCTTCATCTCAGAGTAGCACTTGCAACCTACGTCCTCTAGATGTATTCCAGTCTCTCACTGCCTCTACAGTTCTTAGGCTTTGCATCTCTCTGTGGTACCATGGAAGACTTTCCCTGATGTCTTAACACATGTCCTATCATCCTGTCCCCTCCCCTTGTCAGCGTTTTCGACATGTTTCTTTCCTCTCCGATCTTACACATAACCTCGTCATTCCTTGCATTATCAGTCCTCCTGATTTTCAACATTCGTCTGTAGCACCACATCTCTAATACTTCAAATTCCTTCAGTTCCGGCTTTCCCACAGTCATCCTCGTCATTCCATGCCTTATCAGTCCTCCTGATTTTCAACATTCGTCTGTAGCACTACATCTCTGATACTTCGAATCTCTTCAGTTCCGGCTTTCCCACAAACCATGTGTCGCTATCATATAGTGCTGTGCTCGAAAAGTACATTCTCAGAAATTTCTTCCTCAAATTAAGGCCTATCTTTGATACTATTACACTTCTCTTGGCCACAAATGCCATTTTTCCACTTCTAGTATGCTTCTGAAGTCCTCCTCGCTCCGTCTGTCGAAATTCC